>NC_090737.1:70075163-70090163 GCF_036898095.1 Palaemon carinicauda
GGTTGGCTCGAAGAAAATAGTTCTTGAAAATCATCATCATAAGTCCCTTCAAAGTAAAAAATTGATACACACCTAATGGTCGAGTTAATTATCATTATTATTGTTATTATATAATTACTAGCCAAGCTACAACTATAAACTGAAAAGCAGTAAATTACCATATATATATCTATATCTATCTATATATATATATATATATATATATATATATATATATATATATATATATATATATGGCTAAGTCGGTTTGGGCAGCAAGCTCGGACTTCGTAGAAGTTTGTGGCGCCGGTTCAACTCCGCACTTTGGTATCCGTGTAAACACCTCATGATTATGTATGTAATCGACGGATAGGTTTGCATAAAGCAAATGGGTGTTACAGACTAATACACACATAAACACAGCATTCCAACACCTAAAAACATAATAGACACCTCACACGTCTCGAACTGTCGACTTAACTACGCCATGACTCCTCGCTGCTGGGAGGAAGGGCGATGGTGGCTGGTACAACACAAACATACACTACTGGGGTCAACACGATGACAGGCAGGGCAGCCGGTCGGGATTACGGTCTACCCCAAAAGCCAAAGCAAAGTCTTTCAAAAGAAGGCAACCGTGTTACCCCATACGAATGGGAAAAAACACGCTAATAGACGAAGATATATTTACAGATATTCACAATATCAAAATAGATACCATGAAACATGATTTATGTCAACCTGTTCAACAGAAAAGCATTTGTAACAAGTTTGAACTTCTGAGATTCCAGCGATTCAGCCGCCAGATTAGGAAGATCATTCCACAATCTAGTCACGTTGGAACAAAACAACTGGAATACTGTGTAATGCTGAGTCTTATGAAGAAGAAGGCAAGCTTGTTATAATTAAATCAACGTCACATCATCTGAATATAATATGCTGTTATTGACAATTACTTCACAGCCATCCCCATTTTCCATTTAATACTGTAGCTCTTCAATCTCACAACGAAACGGCATTATGAGGAGCTAAAACTGACAGCACAATACCTATGAGCGAAATAAAATAAATTATCGTGTTCCCCACTATCACACTTTGCAAATGACGACACAGCCTAATACGTCACTTCCTAATTCTTCCAAAATACGGCGGATGACATACTGCCACAAGAGTAAAATATACAAATACCTATTAGATATAATGTGAAAATTATATTCATTGTTGCTAAACATGTTTTCATAAATACTTTTATGAAGATGAAAACAATGTTTTTAGTGCACTAATTTTACTAATTTTACTAAAAAGACACAACAATAATAATAATAATAATAATAATAATAATAATAATAATAATAATAAAAGGGAAGAAAATAGTTTATATTACCCAAATTGGGTTCATTGATTCCAGTAGCAGAGAAAAGATTAACGTAACAGAGAAAATAGTCAATAAACCTCATAAAGAATAAAATTGAGGCCAATAATTAAACACATCGCATTAAGCCGCCTACGGGCAACTTGGATCGTCCTTTCGATAATCGTAAGACGATATTTCATTTCTCCACCAAAAACAAGAAATGAAAAAGTTGCCTCCAGGGAAATGATCTTTGGAAGAATTGTTTGATTTCGTAAGACTCTGTGGACTCATAGCAAAGGAAAGGATTCTTAAAGGTGATATCTGTGAAAATATTATCCCTTATGACTGATATTACTTTGACACATTTGTTCGGTATAAATGATAGAATTTTTATTGTTCACCACGTTTTGAAGTGACTTAATGATTTTTAAACATTCACGTCTGTTTCAAATAAAATACTAACAAGAAATCAACGTTAAAAGGTTAATTAACAAAATGGGATTGACCGAGAGGGGGAAGAGCCAAGGGGGACAGATAGACAGACAGAGACAGACATACAGAAATTGAAGGACATGATCAAATATTTTTTCTTCAGCCCTTCAATTACACCTCCCCCCACCCCCCTTGATGGGATAGTGAACCGAGGGTCCAAAATTGGATTACGGTCAGCCTCTGGCAGACCTCACGTCAAAAGGCCCGATGTGTGACATGGAATTATCAGGGAGCACAATATCAACTATAAACACACAAATATTGGCTCGCCCACTATTTGTCCTTCGTCGATTTTTCTCTTTCACTGAAAGAATCAAATTTTAGGAAACTTAGGAACGCTCGGGTAAAAGAGTAGGTCTTCGCAGTCAGAATAAGCTCCTTAAGTTGTTAATTGAATGCATCAAAGACCGTATACATCTTTCGATAACTCTCTTGAACTATTCTAAGTTTGTAAGCCTTCATTCAATATCAAAACGGCTTTATTTATCTTATAAAATCAAACTTTACAATCATATGGAATTCCATTTTAATAACACATCTGAACCACTATACAGCAGTAAACTTAATTATCTGTACTTATATGAAGATAAAATTAATAAGAATAGATCAAACTAGTGCTACAAAAAATAAAAACGGATTGTCCAAAATTTCTACTGGACAAACAAAAAAAAAAAAAAAAAAATAAAAGCAAGACTTATACAAAAATTTCCTCATTTAAGAATGCGTCAAGAATATTCTAGAAATGATAAAAAAACTGCATATTCTTAGAAATGTATTCATAAATAATATCTGAAATTGAATCTCATGAATTATTAAGTTCTAATATGATTTTGTGTCTAAAAATAACCTCGAGATTAATCGTGTTTATTTACTATTTCCCGATACTCTATATCTGTCTTTATCTCCCATTACATAGTCTCATGTTGGCTTTCTTCTCTGCTGCGGATCCTCTATTCATTTTCTATTTTCATAAATTTATCCTCATTATTCCCTCCTTTCCTCTGCGTTTCTCTTTAAACCGAAAAAGGTGAGGGGAAGAGGGAAAGAAAGTGGCTGCTATCCCCTCCTATCCCAACTCCTTTGACCTTCAACCTACATAACAACCACCAATAGTGATGACTGTCAGTGATGCATAAGGCCATTGCCATGACGGGCACTAATGAAGCAAGCAATTCACAGGCCTTCATTACTGTACGTCCCACTATGCATTCGTCCAGCCACACAACAAGACACACCCTTAAAGCCGATGGGAAACGCGCCTCCTGTTTTTCATCTTTTTTCTCTTCCTTCTTTTTCTGCCTTTTTCACTTCACACATTTCACGACTAACTGGTTCCCCCAAACATGCTGGAAAAGAAAACGCGCCCGTGTACATACAAGTACCGATTGTCAGTCTGCCATGGCATTCCATTCAGAGTATTTTTCATGCTCTTAACGAATAAGGCAAAGGGGGAGAGGAAAATTCTAAAAGAAAATAATGAAAGTCTATTTAGGAAATATTCTTTAAGCACTGTATGAATGTCGTCCACATATCAAAAAGCGTTTTATGAATATTATTTTAATCGTAAGATAAAATTCACACACACACACACACACACATATATATATATATATATATATATATATATATATATATATATATATATATATATATATATATATAAATATATATATATATATATATATATATATATATATATATATGTATATATATAAATATAAATATATATATATATATATATATATATATATATATATATGTGTGTGTGTGCGTGGGTATGTATACATATTTTATGTATATATATGCATATAAATGTTCATATGTATACATATATACGAGAGAGAGAGAGAGAGAGAGAGAGAGAGAGAGAGAGAGAGAGAGAGAGAGAGAGAGAGACGTACGCGTGTGTGTATCTATCTATATATTTCTGTATATCTACCATATAAAGACGGGGGCTCTGAATGTCGTTTGCACCCCGTTTTATCAAGTTTTAGGAATATGTATCATGGACCTTTCTACTGTACAAGGTTGAACCATCTTAACCGTCTGAATGTCATCTACCCAATACACTACTTTACACAGTCTTAAGTCAATGGAGGCACGCGAGTATTGTGGTGGAATTTGTCAAAAGAATTCCTCTCTCTGAAATCTAACACTTTGAAACATGAGTATTCCAAAAATGTAAAATCTTTGCGTAATACAGACAAGCGAACACGCAGGTACACACATTTACAGATATATATATATATATATATATATATATATATATATATATATATATATATATGTATATGTATATATATATATGTGTGTATATGTATATATATATATATATATATATATATATATATATATATATATATATATACATATATATGTGTATATATATGTGTATATATATATACATACATAAATAAATTTCATAAGTCTATTTAAATCCTCCCTCCACTTCCTGAAATAGTTATTCATAGACACACACACACACACACACACACACATATATATATATATATATATATATATATATATATATATATATATGAATATATATATATATATATATATATATATATATATATATATATATATATATATATATATATATATATATATAAATAAATTTCATAAGTCTATCTAAATCCTTATTCCACTTCCTGAAATAGTTATTCACATCACTATGCTTCATTTAAAGTTTCTTATAAAGTAATTTTAAGCTAACTTACAACTTTACCTAAAGAAATTGATACTAATGACTTACAATTGAAGCATTAATAATAATAGATTATAAAATACGCCCATTTATGCAATATCAGTAAAAGTGGAAGAATTCCAATGTACAAAGATTTTGACAAGCACCAGTCAGAGAACTGGTCAAATTCCGCATAGATTTTACTTAACAGTTTTCTTTGTGAAGTAAGGCTTAATCTAAACAAGTAAAAATTGCATAATCTTTTCTTTGATATACAAAAGGCCATAAATATATAAAAACCAGGAATGACACGATATCTGAAAAGCAAGGCAATAAAAGGAACTAAGATAGTAAAACAATGGTTTTTTGCTTGTAAATTTCTTTCCGTTCTTATAGTGCTTAGGAAAGGTTTGCTAAGCACTTGGAGTGTTAGGTAAGCTTTTCAATTCAGTTTCCTCAAAACAAGCATCCATATTTCGAAATATAATGCGACTTCCCTCAAAGGACGATTTTTTTTTTTTTTTTTAATGAAAACTTTCACAGATATCTATGATTTATTTGAATGTTTCAGTATTCATCAAAATTTTTCCTCTATGCTCCTACCTAAAATTTCCTTTGGCATTCCACGAAAAACATCTGCAGATGATTTAGTATATGAGGTTCAGGATGTGTTGATTCTTGTCATCGTTTATTTTCACAAGTGGAAGTTTTCATAATGATTACTGCTTTTCCTATACATACAAGGGCGAGTTTAAGTAATTTAAGAATTCCATCGAGTTACTTTTACCCTAAAATCGATTTTGGCATTAGTGTAACTTTACATGAAACCTAGGAGTACATTATTTACAAATTCGCTGCAACTGAAGTTCGCTGGAAATTTAGGTTAAATTCTGGTGGTGTGAAGACCTTGAAGTCAAAATTATTTTCATTATCAAATTAGAAGAGCTATACAAAATGGCTTTAAAAAGGACCAGGTGAAGAGCAAACATCAAAATATTTTCAAGTGGTACTATCAATTGGAAAATATTGAGGATATGTTATACAGGAGTATATAGTTAAGAATTGCTATGAGGTAGGACTTTGGTGAGAATGAGTTTTGATAGGCAGATACCTCAGGAGTTCTTCAAAGATGGAGGTTAACCCTGTAGTATATGTAGCAGCTCGAAACGCAGCTGATGAGTTTAGACGTGGACGTTTTTACTGCACATGGGCTTCATCAAGGAATAATTCAACAGTTAAAGGAAGAATAAGGAAGGGAATATTGAGTGTGTTTTAACTGAGTCACACTGTATATATATATATATATATATATATATATATATATATATATATATATATATATATATGTTTGGGGACACAACTTGATAAATATATATATATATATATATATATATATATATATATATATATATATAAACATATGTTACAGTAAGAACACGTACCTAGGGATTACACGTAATCCCTGAATATTTCAGTGAATACACGTATTCCCCGTTTCACTCGGGGATTTCACGTAATCACTGAATTTTCCAGTGATTACGCGAAATCCCTGAAAAATGGTCCCAGTAATTACGCGTAATCCCTGATGCTTATTTCATCATCAATGCCAACGTTGCAACGAGCATATTAGTAAGTAACTAGATAAAAAATAAAATTAACATTAAAAAATGCGAACATACAGAATTTTATTGGTCAAACACACCCACAACGTAAACGGTTCCACGACCTAAAACAAAGCATTTAAAAGTTCTAAAGAATGGCAGAGACCATTGACATGTTACTTGTTACAACAATTGAGGCTGCTATGACATCGTGAGTTACACAGAAGCCCAGCTTTAAGGCATTTACATCACTTTTGGGTGCCAGTACAATTGCATCTTGTGAAGCCTTGTCCACCTGAAGCGGATTGAGAAATCACCGCCGAGCGCAGTGAAACTGTTATTTCAGTGTTCATGTCATCAGTGTTTAGAAGGCGCTGAGGGCACAGATCAAATTGATTTCTGGAATACAGACCACTGAGAATACCAGATTTTACGGCTATCCTGTATTGGTCTGTGTCTTCTCGTCTGTCAATTATGACACCAAGGATATTTCTAGGATTGCCTCTCCCACAATCAACAAGTGGAACTGGCACAGCTACATTGTCTCCTTGTTCGCCAGCTCACAGATCTACGCGACTTCTTTTCACCATCCTTTCTGCTTGAGAAGTTTGTGCATCGGCTGCTTCACGACGATGCCTTTAGATTTCTTTGATGCGTTCTGCAACTCTGCGGTTTTCAACAGAGGAAACAGGACTGTCAGATGGAGAGGGTGAGAGAGACGTTATGGGCTCTTCTGATTCTCCAGAAGAAACAGGACTCTCAACATTGTGGGCAGATGGTGTTGTTGTGGGCGAGGAAGGTCCTGTAGGTAGATCAAGGATTTCAGCTGTCATTGGCTGACTTGTCACATTGTCACCAGTGTATTGTGTTGTAGTGCTGCCATGTTCGACTGGGAGCAGAACATCCTCTGTCAAATAAATGTGTTGGTGTTTCATCACTTGTAGCTTGGATCTGGTTTGCAACACCATCAGTTTGGGAGAGAGAGTTTTCATTGTCAGAGTCTGGCCTGATTGGTGTGACAGCAAGAAGATCCTCCTCAGCCTCCATCCAAGCAATCACTTCCATCGGCAAAGACGAAGTAGTAAGTCCTACACGAGCCTCACAGCCAAACATTGCAGAATATGGAGAGCACTTTATCCCAGAATGGAGAGCACTGTTTTTCTGGAACTGAACAAACTAGATGCCCGTAGGCCAGTCTTGTGAGACATTGTCAGCCATCCATGCCACCAGCATATCTTTAATATCACCGTTTGCGCGCTCAACCGATCCCTGACTTTAGGGATGGTGAGGCTTATCATGCACCAGTGTTAGTTTGGGCCAAACTTCCTCCAGCTCTGTAATGACTTGTGAAGTGAACTCGGATCCGTTATCGCTTTGGAGAATAACGGGGCACCAAAGATAAGAAAAATGTCATGAAAAGCGACCTCTGCAGCTCTTTTAGACGTCAAGGCTCGAAGGATGCAAAACTTCGTCAGGTGATCCTGGTACACCATGATCCATTTCTTGTTGGATCCACTGGGCATGCTTTGCATGTCAATTATATCCACCTGACCCCTTGACGAGAATTCCTTGGTGAGTATTCGACGAATGACAACCCCCTTCGTCATCGGCCGTTTTCGTTTCTTTTGGCATTCTTGACAGAGTGACTTGAACAGCTCAACGGCCTTAGTTGGAATGTTTGCATATTTCTTTTGCAATTCTTTCAACATCCGGTCTCTTCCGCCATGGCCTGTTGAGATGTGGGCGCTCTTGACAACGTCAAACGTCTCCTCGGTGCTCACATAGTAGAGTGGCGACTCCTGTCGTGTCGAACGTCTCTTTACCAGTTTTTCTGTAGGCCCGCACTGGAGTACTTCATACCTGAAAACACAGTTAACATTAGAGAGAGACAGACAAACAATTAGAGAGAGAGAGAGAGAGAGAGAGAGAGAGAGAGAGAGAGAGATTGAGTAAAATAATAGATTGAAGTGAAAACTTACTTCTCCAACAGATAATATACGTGCCGCCCCTTGGCATGTGAGTTATCAGCTGCTGCTTTCAGGGCATCGATGGTCTTCTGGAATTAATCCTTTTTTGTTTTCTTTAAAATGTTCCGTGAGGTTTCGTGCAAACCTTTCCTAGATAGACATCTTGACTTTGCTGGAGGAAGAGGAAGAATGAAGCAACAAGTCAGAGTTGCTTGAAGAAGAGGAAGAATGAAGCAACGAGCAGTGGTTCAGACACTTTTGAAAACTGAACCATTCGCTCATGTCTCAGTCGTTTAAATACAAACACTCACTAACGAAACTGAAAGGTCGTTAAGTTAAACTATGCTGTGTGTAATTGTATGTGTGTAATTGTACTGTGTTTAATTGAAATGTTCATAGATGAAGGTTACGTGAATTCACCGAATGCTCAATAGTAAGAACACGTAATATGATAGGTCTAATTTCAGGGATTTCGCGTAATCACTGGAAATTTCAGTGATTACGTGAAATCCCTGAGTGAAACCGGGAATACGTATATTCACTGAAATATTCAGGGATTACGCGTAATCCCTAGGTACGTGTTCTTACTGTAACGCGTATATATATATATATATATATATATATATATATATATATATATATATATATATATATATATATATATATATATATATATATATATATATACACACACACACACACATATATATATATATATATATATATATATATATATATATGTGTGTGTGTGTGTGTGTGTGTGTGTGTGTGTGGGTGCATTTTATATTATCAATGATCATATGTATGTACCTCTGATTGAACTCATGCTTGTGATGTTATACACATGACACTGATAAATGCAGCAAACTGGGATCACCGAGATATTTTGCCATGGCACAGATTAAACGCTATCTCCTTACCATAAACCAGGTTATACAAAGGTAAAGGCGCCGGTGCTGTTATCAAATACATACTTTACCCAATTACTTCACGCACCGTTTAGCCAGAACATTTTTTTTTTCTGATACGTTTAGGTCGTAGAAACGGCGACTAAATTAACTCATAACACCCCCTGAAATAACCCTTAGCAACTAAGTAGCCATTACTCTAGTGTCATCATCGCTTTGCGACCCGTGTTAATGAAACTTCCGTTCATTATCAGCCACAGCCCCCCCCCCCCCCCCCCCTCTCTCTCTCTCTCTCTCTCTCTCTCTCTCTCTCTCTCTCTCTCTCTCTCAAATACACACATAATACCATCCTGGAATGATTTAGTGTTCGTGTTTTTTATTATTATTATTATTATTATTATTATTATTATTATTATTATTATTATTATTAAAGCCACAAATGGAATCTTAAATATGGATGCTCTTCCAAGTCTGACTTTTGAATCTGGTTTGTTTGTGCCATTTCCAACAGATTTAATACGATTTATTCCACATTACGCATTCAATATCGTCCATTGTGAAACACAATGAGTTTCGAGTTTGTCGTTTTTCCTATAACTTATTTCTATTGTTCACATTTAAGAGATTAATCTAATACCATTCCTTCCGCAACATTCTTTCTATAAAAACATTATCCACATTTCAATTTTATGATCCATTTCAATAATACAACACTTCATTTTAGGCTTTAAATATATGTTCTTTCTTTATCCCACAACATTATTTGTGTGCTAGTTGGGGAGAGAGGGACAGTTTTGAAATAATTTCTCTGACTCATTCCTTCGATTGTTATATTAATTTGGCATATGGCTTTTTAATTTGTTGACCCATTATAGCTAGTAAGTGTTTATTGCATCAACATTACATATATGTGAGTAACTACCTGTAGAGGTGAATTCTAAAGAAAACAGCGCCATGAAATGTTATAAAAAATCGGGTAAAATAAACAATTAAAACCTATTTCCGTTTACAGGAAAAGACAAAGCATCGTCTTAAACGAAAGATTTCCCTTTACATAAACAGCTTCACACTGAAATATACTTTTGGTAAGAAATCAAAAGACGTCCTAGTTCGGAATATGGCGTTTTAATTCAGCATAAGATGAAGTTTTGGTTGGAAATTGGATGAGGTTTCTTTCTGGAATCGAATCTTATTTCAGTACGAAATGAAAGGAAGTTTCAATTCCAAATGCGAAGAGATTTTCGTTAGAAATCAAATGAAGACACAGGTTGCAATTGTGGCAGATAGTTTCAAATAGGATGAATTTTCAGTCCTATATCAGACAAAGTTTCAGATGTAAATTGATTATTGTTTCACTTTGAAACATAATTAGGTTTTCGTTCGAAATTAGATGAGTTTTCAGCTAAACAGAGGAAGAGGCTTTTGTCCGTAATCGAATGAGGTCTCGGGTCAAAATCGAGTGAAGTTCCAGTTTGAAATCAAATTAATAGAGTTATTTTAAATTTAAGAGCAAGATCAATGGGACGGGCAGTCGTAAGTCCTTAAATGCCCCAGACCCTTAGATGGTTGTACCTTAATCTCAGAGAGAGTAAGGAAAAAATAAGCAATAAGAGAATTCAAAATCAATAGAGTGAAAGGAAGGAAATTCACAGAACAGCGTAATTCAAGAATTGCATTACTCTGAATTGTTCAGTCCGAGAAGTACATGCCACTGCACTCAGAGAATTACTGAACTGTCTAATTCGTACATTAATGATTCCAAAAGAGTAAAAAGAAGTTGCCGTACATTAAAAAAAAAAAAGAATATTGCATACCAAGAACAATCTGAATGATTATATAATTTCATTACTCTATCACTCGCCGCATTTTATAATATAATGCAATGCAGTTTTAGAATAAGATGACAATGTGCTCGAACTATAATTATGCTGAATAAGTTTATAAACCTTTCGTACATCAGAGCAAATCTACCATCCCACATTGAAATCAAACATGAGAATGTCTTCCTTATGCTGTGTAAAACGAAATGTGCATCAATGGTTTATTTTTTTTTTTTCCATAACAATATGGCGGCAATTATTTCCACATTTATCTACCATAAGTCTGCTAACCAATATATAAACACAAATTGTTTCGATTTACGAAATTCTTGAATATTGCCGTAATTTTTGACAGTTTAGGTACACTCGCTATTGACATCAAATAATAGAAAAGAGAGATGAATTATTCATCAGAATGGGAGTGCAACGCAATAAAACATAAACGCGAATCACGGTCATATAAATTTATCATAAATGAGCATCAATCATATATCAGAAAGATATTATCATCCAAATAAAAATTCTATTTCAAAATTTAAAATGCTAAATGAAATTTCATCGCAATCTCTCTCTTCAATGGTTGAGATCAGATTAATGTAATACAATTATGTGTCTATGGGTCAGTATCACGTTATCAGCGGATCCTAATAGATAAAATCATACACATGTATGAAAACAGGCCAAATACTTTTTAAAGCAATGCAAATTATTCTGTAAACCGTCAAAACTTGATCAAAATGGTTATCAAATGACTTCATAAAATGCGTGAAATATGTGTGTGCATATATATATATATATATATATATATATATATATATATATATATATATATATATATATATATATATATATATATATATATATATATATACACAAACACAAGTCTCTCGAATACCATGATAGGATTATAGTATTATGTTTACATAAAATGGCGTAATAGCATTAGTAAATATTTATATATATATATATATATATATATATATATATATATATATATATATATATATATATATACGTATGTATGTGAGAGAGAGAGCGGGGATACTAATTAAATTACATTTTATCGTACACTAAATTTGTTTAATGGTTAAATGCAATAAAATATTTCAAAATATACCAAAACAACAGCACTCGGAAATTTCAGACCTCCACCAATGAATATTACTAACATTTAACTAAAGTCTACGGACATTGCCTCACACTTTTCATAAGTTGATGATGAAAAGTGCAATATTGATCCAGAATCGTGATGCAGATCCGTAACATCTCCAAAATTGCATGGCTTCTTCCTATGAATAATATCTATCAATTATTAAAATTGGGTGAAAATACATTGTGTTAATTTGTTTTGACCTAATGTTTAAAACTGTAAAATACAAATCCTGATCTAGAATCCGTATCCGGTACCAAATCATCTCCAAAAGTTAATGGAGTCGTCCATAGCCTAAGATCTATCTGAGGTGAAAATTTCGTAAAAACCTGTCAGACCTTGGTTTTAACATTATCTTTAAAATGGCGAAAAATATCAATCCGCGTGTGAAAATCAGATCCTGATCCGGATCATCAAAATTCAATGGCGTTGACTATGACGCAAGATCTATCTGTGGTGAGAATTTCCACAAAATCCGAAGAGTAGTTTTGAAGTAATCCTGTCCCTAGATACACAGACAAAGAAATAAACAAATAAAAAAATAATCCTTTCCACAGACACACAAACAAATAAATGAATAAATAGACCGTCCCGAAAATATAGCCTCTTTGGCGGAGGTAATTACGAGATAATTTGAATACAATGTAAACATATAAAAGCATATATAAGGTACCAAAAATTTTCTATGAAAGGATATCATATACCATTACTATACATTACAATAGTTTAATAAGTTAAACGGAATAAGGATACTGTATATGCCTTCAAGTATATTTAAAGTAGAAAAGCAGACGTCGGAATGAGATTGCTATAAACGAATAAAAAACATGATTACACAGTACAGTAAGATACTATCTAAAGCGGGATGTTCAGCATGTGTGCTTTCCCATTAGTCGATTCGTTCTTTTGACGTATTGTCGATACAGGAAGCTATCCTGGAGGCATATTTTCCGTGAAATCCTTTGGTAAACAAAAGGAGAGGGGCCGGGTCTGCTGACGATGCGTTGTTTGGCCAATACATTCCACAAACCCTCTCTGTTTGTTTCTTGTCAAATACATCAAAAGACCCCGAGATGTATGATAACTATCAACGTCTATCAAAGTCCAAAATATGATTCATTTCCTGCCGACGAAAGCCTTATTTCCAAAAACATATCAGGCGGAAAGACAATCCGCCATCTTGAGTTTCGAGTCCTCGCGTTGTGTACACGACAATCCTTCAGCAAATCGACGAGTATCCAGGGACTAAGACGGATTACCTTCCACTTTCCAGCTCTGTCGTGCTTGTTTGAACTGCCACTATACAGAAATCAATTTTCCCCGTCAATTCTCAGCAGATTTGACAATTCTCTACAGATTGAAATGAAGTGTTAGGTCCCTTTTAACTGCTGACTATATATAAAGATAACGTATACTCGAAAATATTGAGGTATCGGAGTGACGATTTCCCTCCCTCTTACAGAATGTATGTTAAGATTGAAGAGCATATTTTTCCCTCTGAATCCCTCAATAAATATATTCAACTAATTTCTACGCCTCCTTACCCGAAAATCTGAGTCGTTTTCTTATCACCATGAAATTGTTGGTTTCTAATTTTTCTACCTCCTATACACAGACCAAAATATTATTCGTAAATTTGCTTCGTAAAACCCAGAAAAAAAATCCATAAGTCTTCTCTATGAAAAAAAAAAAAAGTGAGTAATTACAAATTTCTCAACATGAGGTACATTAATCACAGTTTTTGTTTGGACATTCCAGAGTTATGATGACCTTTGATGAATAATGATGACAATTACAGAGATGCTGCATACATTACAACTCGTTGAATTAGACAGAAAAGAACATAGTGATAAATGAAAAACACGGCACAACCTAATTTCTGTGCGTACGAGCATGCATACGTGGTACCCGGCACACGAGTCATTTACAGATAAAAGATACCATATCACTTCAAACAAGGGTATTGGCAATGGTTTGATAATAATGTCTAAGAAAACAATTAGAAGATTTCTTTGAAGTCTCTGAAAAAAATACATATCCCCCCCCCCCACAAAGAAAAAATAATAACCTTCTTTCTCATTACCTCAACAACAACCACCACTTAAGATAAAAATGCTAGGTCATTTGGATATCGAAGCAAAAATAGTAAAATGGAGCGTTATTATTATTATTATTATTATTATTATTATTATTATTATTATTATTATTATTATTATTATTATTGCTGTTGTTGTAGTTGCATCGCTGTGTGGATATACAATTATCTTTTATAATCTTATTTTCCTCTGTACTTTACCTTAGAAAAAGAATTTAACATAAGATCAGAGCCTTAAATTACGAAACAAAAGATAAATCCATACAGTGTCACTGATGTAACTAGTTTGTACCAAATTCTTATTCATTTGAGTAACAAACACTAATCTACACCCAGCGTATCGACTAATAACATCAATTCCGTATGTATCGAAATCGTATCCCCATCCTTAGTACAACCAAGTATTCAAACTAATTTTTCTCTGCATTATGAAGAACTGCATTAATATATATATATATATATATATATATATATATATATATATATATATATATATATATATATATATATATATATATATATATATATAAGAAGTATGAAATGTTTGTTATGAGTATCATGAAATGCACCAAAAATATGTCCTTTTAACTTGATACATATATTCCCGTATTTTTTGTACAATTCAGAATGAAATAACTTCCCTTCACAATTTTCTAAAACAACAAAAATTAAACACTAGTCACACAAAAAAAAAAAAATCATTCCTCAACGTTCATAAAACGTCAAATACAAACATTTAGAAAATATCTCCTTACCACAATGCTTATTGGTGGAAGGTCGTCCCTTCCGCTTTAAGAGAATGGATGGGGGTGAACTAATCGCTTGATCATCGTCAATCTTACGTTCGGCGATCTTCACGCTTTTTACTGCTCTGCCACCATTTACCAGGATAATGGAAAACTGGTATTAGTCATTCTAGCAGAATTCTTGCTGTTGTTGCTGTTG
>NC_090737.1:70095163-70107663 GCF_036898095.1 Palaemon carinicauda
CTACCCCGTGACGTGCTGAAGCGGCGACCAAGCCACCCACCACCCACCACTCGTCGCGCCCCAACCAACAACTTCTACAGCCACTTACTGCCTCCCATCGGCCGCAGTTTTGCTACTACCACAACAGATTCGGAACAGCCGCGAAGAAATGTGCCAAGGATTGTCATTGACCAAAAAACGTGTAAGTAGACCATCGCTCGTGGCGGAGGCCTCCTGTGTTTCTAATCTTTTCTTTTTACATGATGCAGGAACAGGTGTGTGATTTTTGTTAGACATGGGTGCTTGATGTTCCTCTTTTGCTAAGGAAACTCTTCAGGATACGACGTAGTTTGTCTATGTCTGCCGACATCAGCCTGGTAGCTGCTAACGGATCTGTGATACCCACCTACGGTTACGAGAACCTCCCATTATCGTTTGAAAACGGTAAATTTAATTGGAAGTTTCTCGTTGCTGACGTCACATTGCCAATCCTCGGTGTGGATTTCCTCTCTCATTTCCACCTTCTGGTCGATGTCGCCCACCGATGATTGGTCAACGACTCTTCAACCCGCCCCCTCCAACCTCGCTCTCCACATCAGCGCACCCACGGATGCCTACGCACAACTCCTCACGTCATACAAGGAAGTTTTCCGTCCAGAACTTCGCTAAACGCCCACGGCTCCTTCCAAGCACGGTATTTATCACCATTTCAAGACAACGGGACCCCCAGTCTTCGCAAAATTCGGACGTCTGGCACCGGAACGATTGCAGCCGCCAAACAGACGTTCGCCGAAATGGAGGAAATGGGCGTTTGCCAAAAGGCCTCCAGCCCATGGTCGTCACCCTTACACGTCGTTCTGAAGAAAGACGGCTCCCTCCCTCCATGCGGGGATTACAGGCACCTGAACATGCAAACAGAACTGGATCACTACCCCCTTCCAAACATCACCGACGTGAGATCCTACCTGCACAAAGCGAAGGTTTTCTCCACGCTCGACCTTGTGAAGGGTTATCATCAGGTGCCTATGAACCCAGAAGACATCCTCAAGACTGCCATCACCACTCCGTTTGGTACATACACCTTCAATTACTCCTGTTTTGTCCTCGTAATGCTGGGGCTACTTTTCAACGTCTCATGGATGGCATCTTAGGGGACCGCCTGCAACAAAACGGCGGTGTGTATATATATATATATATATATATATATATATATATATATATATATATATATATATATATATATATATATATATATATATATTTATAAAATTGTTGTGTCTGGTTTCAGTTCCACTTTCATTAGAATGGACTCTCATCAAAACGTCCAACAACAACTATGGTGCCCACCACAGCAGTAGCCTCCCCATTAAACAGCTTAAACTCATGGTCCCGGATGAGGATCGATCCTTTATACTAGTCGGGAGGCTAGTAAGTGTACATGTATATATATATATATATATATATATATATATATATATATATATATATATATATATATATATATATATATGTATATATATATATATATATATATATATATATATATATATATATGTATATAAAGATATATACATGATAATGTCTATATATAAATATATATATATATATGTATGTATACAGTATATATGCAATTGTAAAGTATACGTATAATTTATATATATATATATATATATATATATATATATATATATATATTATATATATATATATATATATATTCAAATAAGCCATATATATTTTTGATACATTATTGTCTGGATTCTCTTAACGACCTCGGGATCAGAGCCCCTGGCGAAATCACACAAAGACAAGAGTTTGTTCTAAGTACAAAACACCTGAATTTGACAGGTATAAGTACAGTAGAATTGCCATTGACTTTTATCTTTCTTCGTGGCCAAGTAGTTTAGTCACTGTCTATACAAGCTTGCCGACCAGGGTTCGATTCCCGGCCGGACACAAGCTCTTGTCTTTGTGTGATTTCGCCAGGGGCTCTGATCCCGAGGTCGTTAAGAGAATCCAGACATTAATGTATCAAAAATATATATGGCTTATTTGAATACGAAAAACACGTCTAAATGTGCAAAATTTATCATATATATATATATATATATATATATATATATATATATATATATATATATATATATATATATATATATATATATATATATATATATATATATATATATATATATATATATATATATATATATATATATATATATACATATATATATATATATATATACATATATATATATATATATATATATATATATATATATATATATGACCATGATTAAATGTCTGTGTATCAATTTTCATAATATATATATATATATATATATATATATATATATATATATATATATATATATATATATATATATATATATATATATATATATATATATATATATATATATATATATATATATATATATATATATATATATATATATATATATATATACAGTATATTTATTTTTATATATATACATATGTGTGTATGTGTGTGTTTATACAGATACATAGAACTAGTGCATGTGGCCTGTCAAAAATGACAGCTAAATATTTAGATAGAATTCGCTCACATACCCTCTCACCAGGGTATCACTACATCCCCTTCCCCCAACCCAAGGGACGGGGAGAGCTGAGCGTGACCGCATAGAAATATATTCATATAAATATATATATATATATATATATATATATATATATATATATATATATGTATATATATATATATATATATGTATATATATATATATATATATATATATATATATATATATATATATATGTACACATATGTATGTATGTATGTGTGTATGTCTGTGTGTGTGCGTTTGTGTATGTAAAACTCATACGAACACTTGTTGCTCTGATGCACTAAACCCCAAGGAAAAAAGGAAAGACTAAGTGAACAACAACATGTTTCGTCTCACATTATCAAGAGTACTGATTCACGGATAGAAAAAATCAATATATATATATATATTATATATATATATATATATATATATATATATATATATATATATATATATATATATATGTGTGTGTGTGTGTGTGTGTGTATATATAAATATATATATATATATATATATATATATATATATATATATATATATATATATATAAATAAATAAATAATATATATATATATATATATATATATATATATATATATATATATTATATATATATATATATATATATTTGGTACAGTGAATGAACGAACATGTATACATGAAAAAAATTTGTAGAACAAAGCATCATCGAAATAGAAAACGTTTATTAGCAAGAAACACGTCTGGGCTTCTTCGTGGGAGAGACTAGTATCCCATATGGCAGGTGGGATGATTAAAAGGTCACGTCAGATGCTGAGTTGTTGGCGTGTTTCTTTACTTGACCTTCATATAGTTTCTACAATAAAATTAATTCATCTCAAATATTTTTTCATACCCCTATGTACCCAGAAATATATATACATATACCTACAAACACGTGCATGCATAGCATATACACAGGAGGCTTAAAACCCATATACATACTTGCGCACATGTGTATACATGTATGTACACATATCTCTGTACATATACATACACACTTCCATATATTTTACATACCAAAGACACGCATTTATATGTATATATATATATATATATATATATATATATATATATATATATATATACATATATATATATATACATATATATATATATATATATATATATATATATATATATATATATATATATATATTCCATTTAAGCTAACCAAATCAGCGGAAAAAATAACAAATGACTGGGAGCAAAGCCATTCTAAAAACATACACTGAATCTAGGATAATCGCAGTTTTCAATACTTTTTGGAGGAGTATGGAAAAGCATTCCAGCGTGTACTGCACTGAGCATGTAATACAGACCCTAGAGTATTGACGTCTTTGTCTGTAGCGGGTATAGCGGCTCTTGTAATCTAGTGGTTCTTTCATGGAAATAGACAGATAAACAGATATTACATTTGAAATAAAAAAGAAATTCAGAGTTTCTTTCGGTTAAACTATACAGATACATATGTCACATGAATGCAATTAAAATGTTCATATTATCACCATAGAAAAACCAAGGTGTAAAAGACTTATATACAGAAATATCTCTTTTCACTTGTTGAAATCCTATAGAAAATCCAATTGAATATCGTTTGAAGCCAACTAAAGTATGAAAATTAAAGAAAAAAAAAACTTATTAATGACCCAATACCTTACAATATATGAAGAAGAGAAAGAGAAAACAAGAGATCGAAAAATCTCGATATGTCATTGCCATGATTCGTAAAATCCAAAACAAAATGACTTTGTTCTGTGGCTCTCAGACGCCTATGTTCTAAAAAGTGAGCAATTTTCCAATCCAGAATCAATATAGTTAAAAGAACATTTGTGTCTCTAGAATAAACATTACCACATTGTGGGGGCCTCGGTATGGGCTTTTATAGGACTCCAGGGCCTTTTTTACCCTTATCAGGTATGTATACAGAGAGAAAAGAACCTAATAAACCGTAGAGTATCACCTCTTAAAGAGCCAAGAGTTTACCATTTCATAGCACATGTGCTCCTATTGGTTAGCGAGAAAGGTTTAACTACACCTCTGGAAGGGGTTCGGGTTCATATGGTGCCTACCACACATTTTCCTTCGCCTCCCACCTCTCTCATTCCCTGGCCTGAATGCCTCCCTAATAGCTAAGCTAAAAGGTGTACGGCTTTACGGGATGTAAATTTATAATGAAGATAAGTGGATAAAAGGAGTTCTCTCTCTCTCTCTCTCTCTCTCTCTCTCTCTCTCTCTCTCTCTCTCTCTCTCTCTCTCTCTCTCTCTATCAGCACACAAATATACACATTAACGTATACCCAGCAGAATTTATGTAACTTTAGTTAGAAGTATGAGAGTTTCAAACAATATATATAGTTATTTTGAGGAAGAAATTGAATTGAATATAGACATAAAAATTTCATGATTTTCTCCATGGCTTGATGGTTCATATATTGAATGTTGTGCTGGGTGTACTTACATATACATGAACACACATACATACATACACACACACGCGGACACACACACAAACACACACACACACACACACACACATATATATATATATATATATATATATATATATATATATATATATATATATATATATATATACATATCTGTATACATATGTATCAATATGTATATATATATATATATATATATATATATATATATATATATATATATATATATATATATATATATATATATATATACATATATATATATATATATATATATATATATATATATATATATATATATATATACATATGAGTAAAAATTTCAGCTATAAATTGGGCTTAATATTTGATCCACATAGCTTATGCATCAGAAAAAAATATATATGTAAATTACTATGATATCTATATCGGTTAATTACGAAAACAAAGACAATTTCTATATTACCTGATATATTTTTTGTTTGCAAACTAGATCTCTTTTTTTACATTTACACGGTTATAGTTTAATTCACTTTTAATGCCAATAATTTGAAATTGTAGTTTGTAAAGTATATAGCTAATGGCGTATGTTTTATAAGGTTATATTTCCCATATATACAAGCATTTCTTATTTACCTCACATCTATCTTTTCATATAAGAATAAAACAAAACTCACAATATTAACTGTCTAAGATCCAAAATGAACAGAGAGAAGATCGAAATCTTTATGTTGGGAAATTGCAACTCTCACCTATCGAATCAGACATAACCTTTACAAAAATATCAGACGAAAGAAACATTTTGGGAGATACTTTATAACTAAAATTAACACAAACTTGAACGTCTGCTAAAACTACTACAATACTCCATAAGTATTAATCAATTCACCGTAAAACCAAAGTTAAATTATATATGTTGTTTACTTAGGAGTCTACTAATGTTATATAATTGAAAGAGCGAGAGTTGGCAAAAGAACAGGTAAATCTTACATGGGCAAGAGCCACGTTGGGCTCTACAAAATCTTGACCATAATGCATTCTTTCATGACATTGCTTATTTCTTATGGGTAGCTTCTACAGCATATAAGAATTATAAAAATACAAGCAGTAAGAGTTTCACAATATTTCCCAATATTCTATATTTTACCTGATGCAGATTTCGTCAGGTGAATGGTTCCAGCTATCACTAATTCTTTTAGGATAAGATCTTTACACTGGTGGCTTTCCTCTTGGTAAGGGTTGAAGAGACGCTTTAGCTATGGTAAGCAATTCTTCTAGGAGAAGGGCACTCCAAAATCAAACCTTTGTTCTCTAGTCATGGACAGTGGCATAGCCTCTGTACCATGGTCATCCACTGTCTTGGGGCAGAGTTCTCTTGATTGAGGGTACACTCGGCCACACTATTCTATCTTATTTCTCTTTCTATTGTTATTTAGAAGATTTTATAGTTTAAATATTGAAAATAATTATTTTATGTTGTTATTGTTCTTGAACTTCTCTTGTAGTTTATTTTCTTTCCTCACTGGGTTAATTTTCCCTGTTGGATTATAGTATCCTGCTTTTCCAACTAGGGTTGCAGTTTAGCAAGTAATAATAATAATAATAATAATAATAATAATAATAATAATAATAATAGTTATGACACACTGGAGTCGACTAACTACCATGTAGTAAACACTGCTTGATTCACCACAGGACTGGGGTTGAACGGACCGAGAAGAAGCACTTCGGGTCACTCAGGAATCGAATATGGAAATCTCCTAAAACGGTAATTTCATAACCTTCGATACGTGTAATAAAGAAAATAATATTCACAGATGAAACAAAAGATTTTGAGTAGGAAATTAAAAATGTACTTTCAAAGAGACAGATTAAACGAAATAAAGCGAAGGTAAGACAGTAAACATGGAGATTTATAAATCCTTTTTTTTTTTCCTTTTTTTTTTTTTTGCAATTGTATAAGTGTTTCCATCACTGATAGCAGAAAATAAACCTACATTGTATGGATATCCATACACGTAGTTCTCTAGTAATTATTACAAAATTGCTTTACCATGATGATGGTCTTTGATATTCACTTATTCCAGTCTCTATCATTTGTTTGCTTTCTTTCTTCTTCTACCATGTGACATACTCATTACCTCACTTTGCGTACCACTCCTTACCAAAGACTGCAAAACCTCATTGAATTCATATTATCTTAACTCGTATAAAAGTCCCCCACTTCAATATAGCATCGTCCTCATCCAATAAAATATTATTATATGTGTTTACATTATATATGTATATATATATATATATATATATATATATATATATATATATATATATATATATATATATATATATATATATATATATATATATATATATATATATATATATATATACACATATATACACACACACATATATATATATATATATATATATATATATATATATATATATATATATATATATATATATATATATATATATATGTATATATATATATATATATATATATATATATATATATGTCTGCATATTTATATATACTTACACTTATGCATACAAAAACGAATACACACACACACGCCCTATATATATATATATATATATATATATATATATATATATATATATATATATATATATATATATATATATATATATATATATATATATATATATATATATAATATATATATATATATATATATATATATATATATATATATATATATATATATATATATATATATATATATACATATACATATTCTGTTGATTGATAGGCTGTATAGGGGGGGAAATAGTACGTTCGAAATAATTGTATACTTTAATCTAGTCTCTTACAACTTTACGTAAAATATACATATGCTTGTATAAAGCAGTGATATAAAATCGAGGGTTAGAATTATGGAAAAGCGTAACACGGGAGCTCGTGTGAAAATAATCCTGTGCGCACCGCAGCAGAGAGTAACAACTAAAAATTGAAAAAGAACAAATAAACAATAGAGAAAACGTCCAATGCTGTAGCCATCTAAAGTGAGATTTTCTGTCCTGATGAAGTGATTCCACCCAGATGGGAAAAACAATAGAGGGTTGTCAGAGTCATTTTATTTGTGAAAAACCCCGAGTGGGGAGCAGGGATAAAAAACGAGAAAAATCTCTGATTATCAGCTTAGAGATTTCGCTACACTCAACAGTCTGCTGGACACGTACTCCATCCCTTTGCCAACCCCACCCCCTTACTCCAGTTCTTACCCCTCCAAAGGCCATCCCACAGAGAGGAAAGCTCGAGTGAACTTAATACTTTTAAGTCTCTTATTTTTTTATTTCAGTAAGATGGATTGAAAGCCTGCAGGGTTCCCCGGGAGTGTGCGAAATACTCTTTTATACTATAACTGAAAAGAAGTGGTATAATTAACTATGTATTTTTCCATGAATCATACGTTATACGTGACCTTAGTAAGACAGAATTTCTTTTGAATAACTTGATTTATCTTCTTTGAAGATCGAGGTAATTGTGTTTCACCGCTCTTCTACTTACATCTATCTGTTTTTACCGAATTTACTCATTTATCTATATATTTATTTATGTTAGCTTGTCGGATTATGTACATTTGATTTATAGATTTTTCTTCAGGATTACGAATCCTTTTGGGCTGACGAAACGCTGGAGTAGAGATTCCTTCGAGTGTCCCTATCCCATCATTTCTGATGTACTTCCAAAATAACATTGATTTTAATATGAATTTTACAACAATTGATTTTATTCATGAAATCTTCCACGAAACAGCAGACGTGCGGGTCAAAAAGATTTTCTGAAGGGTAGAATAGTAAGAAATAAATTTCAAATCTTATGTTTGGTGATAAAATATCTTTAACCTGGTTATGTTGCGATTTTCTCTTTCTAACAAGAATACAAATGAACATAAGCGTATATGTAATTATGTAGCCTAACTACGTCTAGATTCCCACGAGCTCAATTGTAGAAACTTAGATATCTACTTAGAAGAACAAATAAAATTTTGGGAAATGAAGAGCCGAACACGTAGTCTACACTTAGGAACCGAAAGAATACTGCAACGAACAATTAGTTATGGTTCCATTACACAGCTCGGAGACTATTATAAACCGTACATGTATATCCCCTTCCGCAACTCACACGGAATAATTCGAACAATTTAATTATTGTGGTGGCCTATTGGAAACGTCCCTGCCTGGCGTTCTGCCAGTTTCGGGTTCGAGACCCGCACAAACTCGATAGTTTTTTATAGCATCCACAACCTCACCATCCTTGTGAGCAAAGGATGGGAGGTTTGGGGGGACCCTATAAGTCTTCCTACTGAGTCATCAGCAAGCATTGCCTAACCGTCCCTAGTCCTACCTTGGATGAAAAGACAGCTTGGGAGCTTGGCATGTGTGTATATGGTCAGTTTCTAAGGCATTGTCCTGGTAGGGATATGTCAATGTCCCTTGCCTCGGTATTCATGAGCGGCTTTTAAACCTTTAAATCCGCCAGATTTAACAACCTTGGGCTGGGCCAATGTGGGCGTGGGTGACTATTGAACGACAGCTATGTGATTAGCCATGGGTACTTGGATGAACCAATGAACAGGAACTATCAATCATACATATATATGCTTTAAGAGACTTTCCTCCTTATGGCATAATGCTAAAATAGACAGCACAAATCCTGTTACATTTACAAAGTATATGCAACTATGGGGATACTGAAATAAAAAAAAAAATGTTTTAGATCCTCTCGACAAACTTTTAAAGTAAACAAGGACACTAACTTAGCAGTATGAACGCCAAGTGTCCCAGAGTTTCCTCACTTTCTCCCTATCACCATTTTTTTAATAAGCTATTGCCGACAAAGGCTCACCCTTTCTTTACAGCCATAAATTGCCCTAAAAGGGTTTTACTCTCTACTTTTCTCTCTCTCTTCAATTGAAAGATTCTTTCACTTGTACCCGTATTCCTCAATAACATTCTTTCCTCTAAGATCTCATATGCGATCTTTTATTCCCAATGTTAATACCCTCCATCTTCTCTTTCCTTCTCGTTTCCCCCTTTTCCTTCCTCTTCTTCCTCCTCCTCCTTTCTTAAGTTTTTTTTCCAGCACTGGGCTTGGCAACGTTGCCCAGGCTCTCTCCCTCTTTAATTCTCCAAAGTCAATAAGTAGCGCTTCGATATTCAGAGCGCCCGAGAGAGGGAAAACAGGCATTAAATGAATAACTTCCAATAGGATTCAATTGAATAACTTTCAAAAGGGGTGCATAATTCACTCTTCACTTATTCCTCATCTTATCAGAGAGGAATGGTAAGCGAAAGCTGCGTCAATAGGGACAGAGCAAAAGCTTATATCACATATGCCAGCCGCCATTTCTCGTCTTTCTCCTTCTCCTAATGCTACTGCTAGTTCAGCTCTTCCTGCGGAAGATTATGTAACTCACCTTCTCCTTCATCCTCGTCCCTTCTTCCAGAATCAGTGAAATTAAATTTGTGAAAAGGGAGAGTGAATCTCAACTCTATTAGTAAAGTGCCTTTACGAAGAAGCATCTATTTCAAGCTCAATGCTGGTATTGTCTAAGTTCTTGCGTAAATACAGTTGGCTGTCTACCAGTCTTGATGTAATGTCCACATTCTTAACTATGGGTGGGTGTGTGTCTGCGTGGCGCTATAAGAAAATTGTACAAGGAACTTACAGAATATTTAATGATAGAATCTTATGCCATTTTTATCGGAAACGCTAACGCCGCTATTTCCATTTTGATCAAGATCTACCTGGGGGTTCTACTGGCCCATAATTAGTACATGAAATCGGGTGACATATGACAGGCTGGCACCGTAGACTTCACACGAAAAAAAATTATAAATCGAGACATCTAACGTCGCTAATTTTATTTTGATCAAAACCCATAATTACAAACCACCTAAATCTGCATTCAATCATAATGAACCAATTGCAATGAATTTCTACATAGAGATTGTATGAACATAGGAGATTATTTAAGACTATATTAATATGGGCATTTGTCCTAAAAAAGGACGTCCATGGGTGTTGCCCCCACACGCATATCATACAATGATTTTCTTTTCCATGTGATAGAATATACTTAAACTTAAGGAATATTCAATGATTGAGTCTTATGTAATTTTTATATTTTTTTTCAGTTTTCTACAAAATCATGCCACTCAGAAAGAGATTCTATGGAATATTTAATGGTTAAGTCTTTTCTTTTCTTTTTTAGTTTTCTGAAAAATGATGCCACCTAAAAAGAGGTTCTCATTATGTAAATCCAATAAAGCAAATTCAGTGAATAGAAGATAGCAGGAAAAAGAAGAGCAGAGGAATTTATGGAGGGAAACAAACCTAAGAAGAATGGCAGCTAGACGTGAAACACAGGATAGGGAACGAAGAAACACACGCAAGTAGAATGGCAGCTAGTT
Source organism: Palaemon carinicauda (assembly GCF_036898095.1). NCBI lineage: Eukaryota > Metazoa > Arthropoda > Malacostraca > Decapoda > Palaemonidae > Palaemon > Palaemon carinicauda. Next base: position 70,106,631 of record NC_090737.1, read on the forward strand.
ATAAAGCAGAAAATGAAGAGTAAATGGATTTAAGAAGGAACACTAATGCAATCAGAATAGCAGCTAGATGTGAAGTAATAGACCGAGAGCAGATGAATTTGAAAAGGTACAATAATACAAGCAGAATGGCTGCTAGACGTGATGCGGAAGATGAAGAGCAGAGGAATTTAAGAAGGAACACTAATGCAACCAGAATGATGTCACCCCGAAAAAGAGATTCTACATAATATCTAATGGGTAAGTCTTAAGTATTTTTATTTTTTTTAAGTTTCTACCAAATGATGCAACTCAAAAAAGAGGTTCTCATTCAGTATTTCTGATGAAGCAAATTCGGCGAAAAGAAAAAGATAGCGGGAAACAGGAGAGGAGAGAAATTTACGAAGAGTAACAAATACAAGAAGAATGGCAGTTAGACTTGACACTGGGTGAAGAACAAAGAAAAACTCATGAAAGTAGAATGGCAGCTAATTAAAAGCAGAGAATGAGGAGCAGATGGATTTGAGAAAGGACACTAATACAAGCAGAATGGTAGCTAGACGTAAATCAGAGGACGAAAAGCAGATGAATGTGTGAAGGAACATTAATACAAGCAGAATTGCAGCTAGACGTGAAGCAGAAGACGAATAGCAGATGATTTTAACAAGGAACACTAATGCAAACAGAATGGTAAGCAGAAGACCAAGGGCAGATGACTTTATGAAGGAACATAATACAAGCAGAATGATAGCTAGACGTGAAACCGAAGATGAAGAGCAGAGAAATTTAAGACGTAACACAAGTGCAAACAGAATGGCAATTAGACATGAAGCACAGGATGAACACTAAAGAAATTCTCACCTGGAAAATAATCAACAAAGAAGAGTACCTATAAGAAATCAGGAATGAAGAAATCAAAAAAATGACTCAACTTCAGGAAAATAAACAAAGAATGATTGTCCATCGAAACCAAGAAACATCGGAAGAAGCTGAGAATATTTATCATATTGATAGACCCATGCATGCAGAAACAAGAGCATATCCTTTCAATGCTGTA
>NC_090737.1:70110163-70130163 GCF_036898095.1 Palaemon carinicauda
ATCATAATATAATGACAGTTTAAACTCGCAATACTTAGCAGGCAGTTAGTATGATACCTCTTCTTACATTTCTATTCAATGCAAAACGAAAACAAAACCTTCGAAAATCGAATTAAATTTTTCAGTATTTCATAGGTTATTTTCATGAATGAATCCCTGATTTCTCTTAACCTCGAAAGATCTAACAGAACTTGGGCTTTGAAGATTCTTCTCTTTCCTTAATTCTGCTTCACTTTTAGAGACGAAGTGAATAACTAAAGTCATTATGGAATCTGAATGATTAAATTTGCATGAAACTCTCAGGGCAATTTGTGCAAAATGGGAAAGTTTATAGTATGCGTTTTTTTTTCATTCTTTCTTGCTTTTGGCATAACTAATATCAGCAAAAAATGTGCGTTTATCATATAATCTATTATAAGACTGCGAAAACAAAAGTTTTTTTTTTTCAGTTCATAGGCTGTAATGGACAATCACTAGAAACAAGATATCTATCAGAAGAATACTAAAGTCATAGATATGAATTCTTGTTTTACTCGTTGAAACTGGACCAGTATACATGAAGGTATAACGAGATATCCTCATTGTTTAATTATTTCTTGGTTTTAAAAACGAGATTGTATCATTGTAGGTAATACTTAATAGGTTGAATCTAAAGAGTAACCTTAAATAGGTTTTTTATCAAGCAGGAAACGTCTCAAGTGATAGAAAGTGTCGTTTGGCTTTGAGTAGTTGAGTTGAATGTTTTACAAATTTGTCAACTGCTCATGAAAGTATTTCAGTCGAAAAACGTTTCAGAAAAGGGGATAAGATCCTTTTCAATAAGCTCAATTTTACTGACTTCTCGAAAAAAAAAATTATGCACAATCAAACTATTTATATGACATATAACGTAGTGTTGAATAGCAGCCAAGGAAAAAATATATATATCAGCCTTCAGGATACAAATATTCCCACTCTCTCCCACTCCAACGACCAAGCCCATATTGCATCCTTTAAAATCGCGAGGGACTCTGAATCAGAAGCCTACTCTCTTTAAATGCAAATGTCCCCCAAACGGTCTGGTTCACCATCCTTGCATTCCCCGCCAAAACAACCCACAGAATCCTTCCAGGTGGAAAAGGATTTGCTTTGGAGAAGCGTTAGCTAGAGAATTTGATCCGCTGTCGACATGAAGCGCAGCACGTGCGTTTGTGCGTTTTGGTTGCGAAATCCTACTTCAAAGCTTTCGAGCGTATTTCAGTGTGTTTGCACACCATCAGCAAAGCTCTAGGGAGCTCCTGCTGAGAGTAAATGATCGAAGCTCTTTGATCCCGGGGTCGGGCAGACATCAAAATGTAAGCGTTTCGGGGAGACCTCTGGGTCAGCATTCACTCGCCATCTCTAACGTGACTTTTCTGAGAGCTAATGCTGGGTGTGTATTTTCATTTTAAAGATGTTCAAGTGTGATTATTGTGGTATATACTTAGCTGGTGATATTTCCATCGTTTTCTACTTTACCTCTCATCACCTAGTTGAATTCGTTTTTTAAGAAAAATCAACATTACATTCATCATACACGTAAGGTAATCCGTAAATCTTCAATACTAATATGTCTGATTAAGCCCGGATCTTGCTGGTACACGCAGCATGAAAAGGCTGTATGTTTGTAATCATCTCTCTGCTCATCATTTGAAACATTAATGTATATCAAACACGAAAACTGGAGTGGAAAAATCATTTATAAAAAATCTAAAAAAAAAAATGAGTCTAAAGATATGAGTAACTCTGAAACAAGGTTTAAGTATTCAAAAAGAATTTTTTACTTGTCATAACTCGCACACTACAAGTTTATGCTCACAGCAAATAAGGATAAATGCATTTTACCGTCTTCTTAATTTGAGAGCAAAAGCTAAAAACATTTATAAAATTTTCTTTGGCTACGCTGAACACAAACGAAAGGAAATTCGCATTCTGGAGGTAATTATCAAAAATGTGTTTACGCCTGTTCGCTCCCGTAATTAGATTCGCCCGCGAAGTCTTTGAACCTTAATGTTCATTAGCCAATACAAGATTAAAGACCTCCTCCTCATCCGTCTTCATCTTTTACTTCTTAGTTTTCTTCCTCTTCCATCAGATGCTTCTCCCGTTCCTATTTTACTTCTCCCATTCCTTCCCCTTCCCATTAATGCCTTTCTCTTTTCTATTTTCCTACATCTTCGTTTACTTAGATATTTTTTAGTTTTTCTTCATTTTCGATTCATTCCTTTAGCTTAATTTCCTAATACTTTCGTTAAATGTTTTCCACGTTGCTGTCTTCTCCATCTTCCTTTATCCCCTTCTTTTATTCCTGTTTGGGCCATTACCATCTTCTATCCTCCACCATCTTCATTACCTCTTTACTTTCTTCTTCTTCCATTAAATGCATCTCTCGTTCCTGTCTTCTTCCTTTTTATTTAAGTTCGCTTTATTCCTTTTAACTCCTTTCCGGCTCTTTCTTTTTTTTTCATGTAGAATATCGCTTCGGGCCATTTTTGAGCTTTGAAATTAATTCGGAAATGAATTCTAATTAGTCTTCTTCCTTCTCCTGAGATCATAATCATAGCTTTGGAGTATAAAAGTTCCTTCAGGGCTCATTCCCATATTCAACGTTAATTTTTTTTTTTTCATTTTTTTTTTCATATCTCTTAATATTATACGGATGCACACCCCACGCTAAGATACACACAAATATTTCCTTTTCTTGTAACTTCATTGTATTATGAACATATAAAAGGCCATAATATGCATGTCTATTGTACAATGAAGCATGCACACAATCATGCAAGTAAGCAAGGAAAAGTAAAAATTGAACAGTGTGCCAGTGCACACGCAATGATTCAAACCCCGAACATGATTGACTGACTAAGAATCAAAATGGTCAGACTTTGAAGCCTTTTCGAGGCAAAAATCTCGACGCATCTACGAAAGAAAGAGGAAGGAATAACCGTCATCAACTGGCCCCTTAAATGCCATCGGTCATCTCTGCCAAACAATAAAATATAATATTGCATCTCATGAGCCAATATAACATAATGGTCTCCATAAAAGGGTCATAGGAAGCCCATTCCGGGAAGCCAAATGAACACAACTAGGCAAGCGATCCCCGTCCTTCCGGAGATAATAAGCCAGCAGGGGTTGATGGATTGCGTTCCCCAGGGATAGATAGCGTGTCATTTTTAACTGGGTCCCATCTCCCTTGCCAAGCAAACTCTTCTGTGGACTTGTTGGTTATTATGCGATAAAATAAATATCATGGATAGCTACTAGTAAATGAAAAGATCTATTGAATAAAGACAATCTCAGAAGGGCTTTCTCGATACTTTGTAAATTTCTAATATGTTTTATCGCCAATACTAAACTAACTCCCTCTGAAGATTATTCGGCTATCACATCATAAGATAAATGCCTCCCCTTGGTGGTGGATAGTCTTTTTGATGAAAACATCAAACAAATAGATATTTATTTTACATATTTCTTCATAAATATCTATCATTTGCCTGGTTTTCCACAAACAATATTACATTAAAAAGAAATTCTGGTTAATATCTGGTTAATATTTCATAAAAGCCCTTAAGGGAGTAGATAGCTTTAACTCCTTCATCATAAAAGAATGAAAGACACAATTTACTTATCCCCAATGTAAGTCTTATTTGAAAATATTGCTTTCTACAGTCCTCTTTACCTAAGGTACAATAACATCTCAAGTATCAAAATGATAAGTAAACGATACCTGAGAAGTTATGCCGGTTGTCAACAAAACTTAAGCAGCAGATAAGAACGCTCATTAAGTTTTCAACGACAAATATATTAAATTTTCACTGCTTGCGTTATAATTCTTTTATTTGAGTGATAATTCCTATGGATACTAACGACAGTAGTAGTAGTAGTAGTAGTAGTAGTAGTAGTAGTAGTCTCTCTCTCTCTCTCTCTCTCTCTCTCTCTCTCTCTCAATGGCCTTAAAATCAACAGCAAAACTGTCTAACAGCCAAAGTGAATGACAAGGTAATAGCTCATCCTTTAGCAAACATATGTCGGCTACCAAAGCCAAATTAATTGCCCAATTACGAGCGCTAAAAAAATGAGGGGAACTTTTCTTTTCCTCATTACCATTTTATTTCTTTTTCTTATTCAACCTTCGTGAATGTCAAGAATAATAATAACGAACATTTACCTTTTCACTCTCATTTTGTATTGCTAATATCAAAAACTAGTATAGTTTGTGATAATTATTTTTTAATACAAATTTGAAAAATAACTTTTTTCTTTTATATTGACCTCTCATTGCATGTACACATAATTTGTATAAACAAATGTTCTTGGGACGTGCCTGATCTATCATTTACTTTATGTAACATTTCAGCCTACCCTTTCTCCTTTCTGTAAAAACATTTTCCACATATATTATCCAACTTTTGGAAAGGGATCTGAACATCTAAGTCGATTATCTATCTGCAGTACACTGAACTATGACGTTTACGTCACTGCCATTTAAGCCTTATGACTCACTGACTTGCATGACGAGTGCCTCTGACGTCCTACTCCTTATTTGGGACATACCCGGAGCAGCCAACAGGTTTGGAATGAACGCTCCACTCTTCGATGCAAAATGACTCATCATTCCTCGCTTCTGCTTGTGTTCTTACCAAAGCCATTATTCAGAGTGATTATTATGCTTTCAACGGCTGCTTCTCTGATCACAGGAATTCGTGCTGTCAGAGGTTTTGCTAAATCTAATAACAAAAACAATAACGTTATACTTGACAATAACAGTCTTCTAATAAAAGTTCTCTGTTACTCGTTGTTTAACAATCGCCCTTGTCATGCCAGATTACCTATGCAGATCAAATAATTACCCATTACCATTGAAACTCGAAATACGTTACACCTAGACTTCAACTGAATTTATTCCTAGGCATTAAGTCTTTCCAGCTCGAATTTCCATGAGCATTCTTCTTTTAAATCACAGAAACTGCAACTCACACTTGTCGATTACCTGACCATAACATTCATTCAAAATCATCCTGACTTACACTCGGCAACAAAAACACAGGTGGTCACTGTATCCAAAGCTTTTACGCCTAAACTGCAAAGAATTTATAGATTACATTTTTGATTTAGTCCATATATGCAATAGAGAATACAAGCAATCAAAGAGATTAAATGAGCAAATAAAATACAATTACTAACATATAGAGATATGAAAGCAATCAGGTCCCAATAACGGACAAGCAATGAAGTACGACATAGAAAATAAAAAGCACATTTATACCGCATTCACTGAGATAATTCAATCCTGTTTATCCACCATTTTAAAGATGCGATATTGGAAAATCCCGACTGCTATTAGCGCACCACTGCACATATACTAAAAAAAAAAAAAAAAAAAAAAAAAAAAAAAAAAAAAAAAAATTTCATGACCTGCTTAAATCGTCGATTAGGATATGAGTAATTGCCATTCGTTTATGCTAATTGAAATAATGATCAAATACCTCATTAGACTAAATCAAGTGAAATTAAGCCTTGCCCACACTCACATATTTTCCCCATTCGTTCGGCATCTAATGTAATTTACAAATTTCAAACAGCGCTGATAATCACAGCGGACTGAATATGGATCATATGTAAAACAGTCATTCAACTTGATGACGTCACTGAGGAGACAATGACTTAAAGGGCAGATGAGAGTCTGCCATCTGATAATGTCTCCCTGACTACGAACTTTACCTAGAACCTAATTGATACCAAAAAGAGAAAATAAAAAATAGATAGGACTAAAGATACCAGTGAATATAAAGGAACAAAATAACAAGAACAAAATGTATTTGGGTATAAAACGAAGAAAATAAGAACAGTCATCAATGCAAAAATAATATTAATAATAATATATTGCTAAAAAGAAAGTTTGAAAATGATTCAAGAACATATAACACAAACCAGAAAACCGCTCAAACACACACACACATACATACATATATATATATATATATATATATATATATATATATATATATATATATATATATATATATATATATATGTATATATATATATATATATATATATATATATATATATATATATATATATATATATATGTATATATATATACATATATACATATATATATACATATATATATATATATATATATATATATATATATATATATATTTATATATATATATATATATATATATATATATATATATATATATGGGTGTGTGTGTGTGTGTGTGTGTGTGTGTGTGTGTGTGTTCGCACCCACATGCGAGTATATTACAAGGAATAAGAATTATTAACAATTTTTATAGAATACAAGTAAACTTATAATTTATTCGAATTAAATTCCATGACCTTTACCATTTTACTAAGCTATCATCCCCATAAGACCTAAAATACACAAGATTCATAATTTCCAATGCGGAAAAGGGAAGAACATTCATGAAGAAAAAATACTCAAAGCTTATCAAAATACCAAAAAGCACCTACCAAAGAAAAAAAAAAAAAAATAATAATAATAATAATAATAATAATAATAATAATAATAATAATAATAATAATGATGATGATGATGATAATAAAATTGTTACAGCCCTTTTGTAAATCGTTGGTAGAACGAAACAATTTTTTCTGGAATACATCATATACTACAATATCATAAAGCCTTAACCAGAAATTGAAAGAATAAATAATTCACTAGGCATGGCTTCAAATTCTTTAATTAAAGTTTCAAAGACGGTATAAAAAACATGTGTTGATAATCTTGAGTAAACTCTAATCACCAGCTTCATCTTGGCTTTGCGTAAAAGTAAGAGAATATCTTTCTCGAGTAGGAGAACAGAGTATTGAACAGATGCTTTCCCTTTCAGACGCGATAACGATGAAGAACAAACCACTCGGTTGTTAAAACCGACCAGCTACTTCAAAAACCTGGTCATATGAAAGTTACAACTTTGTAAGATGCTCTACCTTGAGATTTAAACAATTTCACTTTATTTATTTCTAATTTCAAGTAGGATTATGAAAAATAATTCACGTATTTTATGCTCCCAAATTTCAAAGATTATTTGAATAAGCTTTATCACTATTAATTTAGTCGTAATGATGGGCAAAAATAGCAGACTAATATCAGTTTATGGTATCATATCGACATTAACTTTTATATAAAAACCCAGAATCTCAAATGATGATATGACTAAAAGAGTAAGAGGACATCTAGCCAAAGACTTTCATGTTTCGTCGAGAAAAAAAAAAAATTATGGAAAAAAAAAAATTAGCTTTCGGTGATTTTGAAAATATCACTAATCGATGAAACTCCTTTAATACCATAATCTGTAAAAAGTTTATCAAGATATACTGTATATCAATATGGTCTTTTATGAATTCCACATGGTGTAAATCTGTCTCAGTAGACACCGTGACAAAAACCGGCGATGTGGTTGTTGGTATGCATATCATTTATCAACTAACAACTAATGTAAACGCCCAGGCCATCAGAAGGTGAAAAGTTCACGAATGATATTCGGTTGACCTGAAATATTTCCAAATTCATATAGATGGTCTTCTCGCTAGCCACTCGCTAGATGTTAAAAAGGGATTTGGAACGAGAGAGAGAGAGAGAGAGAGAGAGAGAGAGAGAGAGAGAGAGAGAGAGAGAGAGAGAGAGAGAGAGAGTGAGTCTATGGTGAAAGGTAAACTATCTAAATGGATGGCCGTAATACACCCGCCATCTAAACCGCAGAAGGGTGTCGCATGGATATCATTTGTTATTCTTCGGCCCAAATCCTGATGGGCGATGCCTGCGAGAGAATGGCTTTGGTTTATGGCGTCATCTACAAGGTCTTCTATTTGATTCGTTCGAAAGCCACAGGGAAGTGACGTGTAATATACCAGGTGCGACGAAACCCATTTATAGTATAGGTTGTTTCTGCCTGGATACACATATCAGCAGAAACAAAAACAAAAACCGCACTTACGAATGTACAATCATTTGCATAATAGATCGTAAATCTATTGATGAATTTTACTGGACGTTGTGAAATATATCTGTCAAACATATAACAAATCATGGCACCTTTCCCCTCGAGACCCAATATCATATTTTTGATATCGTCCAATTTATCAAATTCCTCGAAAATATGTGGTTGTCAATTTGACAAATAAAATACCTTTCATATTGCATCATTCTGTGACTATTGCAATAAACTGTTGTTGCACCATACATCAACTACATTATTGAAAACGAAAAATAGGAAAATTATTCGTGCAGGATTTTGAATGGCTGGGGATCATGTCCAAGATACTCTCTCTCTCTCTCTCTCTCTCTCTCTCTCTCTCTCTCTCTCCTCTCTCTCTCTCTCTCTCTCTCTCTCTCTCTCTCTCTTAGATTTGACATAATACTTTCATTCCATTACCCAACGCCGCAATAGTCGCTATCCATATCTCTGTCATTTGAAAAGAAAAAGAAAAAAAAAAGAATCTTCAGGATATCGAGATATGCGAGCGATGGGTTTCACCATTAGGATTAATGAGCGCGTTGGAAGATTAAAAGTTAGGAATAAGTCTCTAACAAATGAGTCAAGTTTCGACTCATAATTAAGAATAGTTAAACATTCATGCCAGTAACTTTAACCTAAATTCAATTTCTCCCCAGCCAGAAGTTGAATAGAAATTGGAGGATTTCAAGAATTACATAAAAACGGCGAACAGGAATTCCTTTACAAGAGTCGATTCTCGACTTTTCAGCTTATTTCGAATGGACGGCTTTCATAATAAAAAAAAAATATTGATTTAATCTACCTTGCCTCTAATAGTGATAGGTAGTAGGTTGGACAGGGCACCAGCTACCCGTTGAGTTACTACCATTAGAGAGTCATGGGGTTTTTCGACAGACCAGCCAATACTATATTGGATCCTTCTCTCTGATTACGGTTCACTTTCCCTTTGCCTACACACACACACTGAATAGTCTGGCCTATTTTTTACATATTCTCATCTGTACTCATACACCTGACAACACAGATTACCAAACAATTCTTCTTCACTCAAGGGGTTACTGCACTGTGATTGTTCAGAGGCCACTTCCCTCTTGGTAATGGTAGAAGAGACTCTTTAGCTATGGTAAACAGCTCTTCTAGGAGAAGGACACTCCAAAATCAAACCATTGTTCTCTAGTCTTGGGTAGCGCCATAGCCTCTGTACCATGGTCTTCCACTGTCTTGGGTTAGGTTCTCTTGCTTGAGGGTACACTAGAGCACACTATTCTATCTGATTTTTCTTCCTCTTGTTTTGTTCATGTTTTTTTATAGTTTATTTAGGAGATGTCTATCTTAATGTTACTCTTTTTAAAATGTTTTATTTTCCTTTTTTCCTTTCCTCACTGTGCTATTTTCCCTGTTGAGGCCCCTAGCCTTGTAGCATCCTGCTTTTCCAACTAGGGTTGTAGCTTAGCAAGTAATAATAATATGGTTACTTATCGAACGAAAAAAGGTAAAACTTAAATGAAGATTATACCTTTATATTATTGACTACTTAATGAAATATTTAATATATAAAAAATATATCGTATCCATTTTTCAATTATTCCTTCGTGGCTTGATATGCCTATTAAACGCATGTGATCTTCACACGAAAGTGATAGCTTTGTCACAGATACACATGAATTTCCGAGGTCCCAGAATTCAGCCTTAAATGGATTTCAATAGAGAATTCACTAAACCTTGGGAATAAATGCCCAAAGGGAATCCGTTTTATCATAAGCAAGTTAGCCAGGGTGATTATTCTAACCTCTGGCTCTAGAAGGAAACAATCAAAGCATTAAACGTCATCTACATATTATAAAACCTTTTCTCCTTGAAGGAGATTACGCGAGAAGGGTTCATCATTCCAATTTCCTAGCAAGCCTTTGGAAATATGTTTTCTCACCTCATCCATTTTCTTGACTTAAGCAAATGCCTGTACCAGTTTGCATGAGCAAATGTGAGCCAAGTACAGTACCATTCAGCCACACGCCAGTATTGACTGATTGTAATTGGAAATTCTGAATGCGTTACAATGTGTAAATATATGCATTTTTCCTTTAAAGGTCTTTTGGAGTTGAACCTGCTAACACTATCTTTTTACACTATATTTGACTGATGAGGGCAGACTGGGATTGATTTACAGGTCTCATAAACAAAAGGGCAATGCTCTACTTATGAGCTACCCCACACACCCAAACACAACAATAAAATTATTCATATATATATATATATATATATATATATATATATATATATATGTGTGTGTGTGTGTGTGTGTGTGTGCGTGCGCGTATGCATACACACAAACACATATACATATATATATATATATGTATATATATATATATATATATATATATATATATATATATATGTATATATATATATGTGTGTATGTGTATGAATAGGTAAACATATATTCATATACAATATATGAAAAAAATTGTGTATGTTTATATATATATATATATATATATATATATATATATATATATATATATATATATATATATATATATATATATATATATATATATATAAAACATGACATAAAAAATAAGGCTTTTCCCTAAAAGCAATAAAAGCCATAAAGAAAACACTTGAGGGAAAAGGTCACGGCACTAAAGATGAGAATCTGAAGTAGGACGGGGGTAGTAGTAGTAGGAGAGAGAGAGAGAGAGAGAGAGAGAGAGAGAGAGAGAGAGAGAGAGAGAGAGAGAGAGAGCCATTGTTAGAGACCTCGAGGAATCCAAGAGTTAAATTACACCTCTTTTAGCATCGACCAGTCCGTCTCTGCTTCAACTGTTGATTCGGTAAAGACGAAGCAAAATCCGTGACATTTTCATCTCATACTTCAGCGCAGTATTTCCCATTTCCCGTTCATATTCATCGCATAATTTTATCAAAATAAAGAAGATATAAGAGTTCTATAATATACACCTTTCTTCTGCCTGTCCATTACTTAGTTTTCCTCCCTGCAATCCAGATTGAATTCGAAAAATATTTAGTTTCCAAATTTCGAAAGCAAAATGAAAAGTCAGTCGGCTTATAGCCAGAATACCTGCGACTAACAAGCAATTCCGAGCCCCAATACCAAAAGCAACAATGTCCGTGTAGTGAAGGGACCGGCAATCCTTATATCAAATAAAACTATTGTGGCCTAAGCGAGTCTAGTTTAGTTGAACTTGCTCCGGGTATATTCCTGATAAGGTTATTTCCTTTTTGAGGATCTTTTGGTCACTATTGTGCGATAAGTATTCATGGATTTATTTACACCGTCGAACTCGAATTTATATTACATTAGCTACAGACGAACTTTTTCAACGTCATTTTGGCAGGCGAATAGATTTCTTTTGATATCCTGACATTCTTATATCATAAAAACAATTATAAAGAAACTGATCATCACTTATTCTACGTATCATTGCTTGTTAATACGTATCGAACACTATTTTTCTAAATCGGATATTTAAATTCATACAAGAATCAAAGAATAAAACTATCAATCATAAATTCACACAAACACGCACACACATACAGTATACGTTGGTTAAAAATTTCTTCTTAACTCTCAAACATAACTATGTAACTTCACAGCAGAACAACCTAGCATAATCTATACAAGAAAAAAAAATCTTGTATAGAATATAAAGTGAAGGAGGTGAATCCCTTGAACAAGCGGAATATCCTACATCTCTTGGGATATCAGCATCCGACATTGATGGCTCTGGTAGAAAAGGCTGAATAGATGTTTTGTACATATTTATTCGAAGCACAGTCGAGGATAGTTCTGCTGTAAGAAATGAAAAGGGAACCTAGAAATAGTGAAAATATATAACAGAGAGAGATAAGCTCAGGTCAGGAAGAGCGTTACACTAAAAAAAAAAAAAAAAAAAAAAGAAAAAAAAAAAAAAAAAAAAAAACAATAAAATGAAGGTTGAGGAAGAGATTACTAGAAATAAGATTTAAAATGTTACAACTATGTAATATTGATAGAAATATTCCTCACGTAAACTACTATAATTGTAAAAGTACAAGAAAAAAATATATAAAATAATGAATATTCTGATAAATTAAAAACGATCAAAATAATGGCTATGACACCTTAATAAAACAAAGTTAATTTACATACACAAATTTTTGTATTTTGCTACATTAAGGTAAATTTAGGGCTAAAAAATCGCCAAACATAAAATAGACATAAAGAATTTTTATTACGTAACATGAAATCTAGACCGTAAAAAGTAATTTTAAGATAAAGAAAACTTCAAAGTCAAGTGCAACATCAGGACAAATTTACGACAAAAACAAACGGTCAAATCACAAGGTTGAGATAAAAGTTGATGCGAAGAATGTGCCAAATTTCCTGGTAAACAAGTCTCTGACAGAATTCCTATAAAGGTGCGTCAGCAAGGAAATAAAAATTCACGTTAAATGCGACCCGAATAACAATCTGTTGAAGGAACATAATCTTTAAAGTTCTCTAGACATCACCATCGTCATCATTATTGTTAGATTATTTCTGATTGTTTTAAATAAATTTCTGAAATACTCTGACTTTGTAATAGAATTGTACGTTTTCACAATATTATAGGAAGTAACTGAAAATATTCTTATCATCATCATCTCCTCCTACGCCAATTGAAGCAAAGGACCTCAGTTAGATTTCGCCAGTCGTCTCTATCTTGGGCTTTTAAATCAATACTTCTCCATTCATCATATCCCACTTCACGTTTTATAGTCCTCAGCTGTGTGGGCCTTGGGACTTCCAACTCTTCTAGTGCCTTGTGGAGCCCAGTTGAAAGTTTGGTGAACTAATCTCTCCTGGGAAGTGCGAAGAGCATGCCCAAACCATATCCATCTACCCCTCACCATGATCTCATCCAGCTATGGTACTTGAGTAACCTCTCTCATAGTTTCATTTCTAATCCTGTCCTGCAATTTAACTCCCAGTATTCTTCTGAGGCTTTGTCCTCAACTTTACAAAATCGGTTGGATATTATTTTATTGTCCTAACACGACTCATGTCCATACAGTAACACCGATTTTACTAAACTGATATATTGCATGATTTTTATATGTAATTTCAGGCGATTTTGGTTACCAAATTCTACTTAACCAAATCATTGTCTGATTTGCTTTTTTCAATCTTTCATTGAGCTCAAATTATAAAGATCCTGCATTAGAGATCATAGTTCCTATATATTTAAATGATTCTACCTCATTAATCCTTTCTCCTTCCAATGATATTCCATCTTCCATTGCATATTCCGTTCTCATCATCTCTGTCTTTCTTCTATTTATTTTGAGCCCAACCTCATGAGATATTTCATGTATTCTTGTAAGCAAGCTTTGCAAGTCCTATGGTGTTCTGCTAATAGGGACAGCGTCATCAGCATAATCTAGGTCAATTAATTTCCTGTTACCAATCCACACCAATCCTTCTCCACCAATCCCAACTGTTCTATGCATTACAAAATGCATGAGGTGGATAAACAGCATAGTTGACAACACATTCCCTTGGAGTACCCCGCTGTTCACTGGAAATTCATTTGATAGGACTCCACTAACATCAACTTTGCACTTGCTATGCTCATGAACAGACTTAATAAAATTTACATTTTAAGAGGAATTCCATAATAACGCAGGACTCTCCACAAAATTGGAAGGTGCACATTATCAGAGGCCTTTTCATGGTCCACAAATGCCATCATAAGTGGATTTCTATATTCTACACATTGCTGTAGCACATGTCTTAAAACGTAAAATTTGGTCAGTACAACTTCTACCTTTTCGAAATCCTACTTGTTCATCTCTCAGCTTTTCATCAATATTTCTCTCTAGTCTCTTTAGAATGAGCATACCATATATTTTCTTTATATTCTCTTATACTCTTGATAAAAACAGTTTCTCAAAGAAAACTATATTCACTGAGATGAGATAAGACATAATTTTGGAATTGAGATTCATTTCGAATAACGTCACTTCCAATCTAAACTCCACGTAAGCATGAATCTACGTCATTATAAAAAACAAAGCGCACTAGATTTTGCATGCAACGCACAAGATTCATTAGAATTCCCAGTTCATTTACGTTACTGATATTTATATGACTGAGAGATTACATAACAAGAACCTAATGGTAATGATAATAAATAGCAATACTGTTATTATTATTATTATTACTATTATTATTATTATTATTATTATTATTATTATTAAAACCAACATCAATCACATAATGGTGTAACTTTGCTTCACCAGATTTATATTCTACGAAAAGAAAAAAAATGGGACCCTTCCCTTAAAAAACAATTTTGCATCCATTGACTTGAATGTTTGAGGGATGGGCATAGGACTTGCCGCCTAACCCAAGTAATGGTGAATATCTCCTTCCAAAAGGAGAAGACAAAAATTTCATGAAAAAATGTGATTATTATAATTAACATTGTTGCTGTTGTTATTATACACAAAATGATATGGAACAAACCAAAATGTCCTCAGGCTACGTCCACACAGTCGGTGATTCGTCAAGTGTGGGAAGAAAGTGGATTTACATTGCATTGATGCCTGGAAGACCGTCGACAAAGAGAGCTAGATATGCTGACTAGAATGGTATAATTGGAATCAAGGTGAACAATCAGCCTTAAACTCTAAAGCAAATTTCGTGAAGACTACACATGTTAAAAGGTAAAATAGGAAGACAAGAGAAAGTAAATTCAGTCGTCTAAAAATACGAACAACTTATATATAGAAAGCAAATAAAGATTAACAGTAGTTAAAGAATAAAAAAAAAAAACTGGAACCAGTAAAACAGATATACCACGAAAGAAACAATTAGCCAACTCTTGAAAATGACAACATCAGGACATCTCATTGAGATATGAATAATGACGGACTACAAAGACAGCAAAGGAAACTCCTAAATTCCCAAATGGAAATAACGCTTAAAAAAATAGCTTTGCAGATAACCTTGAGACCATAGATCCGAATAATCTTGCCCCGAAAATAGTGTATGGCTTTGATGGCATCCAGACAAAAGTAAGAAAAATACAACAACAAAGCCGTCAACAGTCTTTTTTAAGGAGGTCCTTTGTCCTAATATAAATTAAAACCAAAAGAACTTACACGAATGAATAGTATCAAATAAACACGAACTATAACGATGAATATAAACATAAAAAAAAAACTACATCTGGAAGATCGCATGGACTATTGTTACAGACAAATGATAAAGGAGTGGCATCATGACAGTTAGGTGTCAATTATACCAAACTTAGGAAACTAGTAACCTATGTTTCACCTGGATCACTTTCCTTCATTGCTAGTAAAAACAGGCAAAAAGTAATGCAAAAGAAATACTTCAATCCATTATACACACAAAACTTTCATCGTTACGATAATCGTTGATAAAAGAAGTGAATAATAATACTTAAAGAAATAATGCCGGTGGGATTCTTTGAAATCGAGCTCATCAAATATCAAACAATGACAAATTTCTGCCAAGAATTGCAGCATTGTATGCCAATAGCGTGTGACCATCAAAAGAACGTGTTTGCTCTATAGGGCGTCGCCCTTTAGCTTGGGCGTCAGCTAATTTGAGGCGAAAACTGATCGGTCCAGTTTTTTGCTATTTATTCCGTTAAGCTCACCGCCATTGCCTGAATAATTTGGCTATCAGCCAGTCGTTTTTCCTATGTCCCTGGGGGACGGAGGGAAAATGGGCTTATGGAACGTGAGAGTTTCTGTCTGATTTAATAAAAGAAAAAAATGTGCATGCTGCAGGGGTCTATCAAATTCCGAGGCAGATAAAATAATGACAGCAAAAATAAACTTACGCAAACACTTCATGATGTGTTCTCTTAATCACCACTATTATGCAGTAATACTCATGATCAAAATGTGATTAAATAGGAACTACAACAACGGAGTTATAAAATCTTACAGACATCTGTTTTGAGACAGCAGATATATATCAACAGATATCAATCGGTAAAAATTGATAAACAATTGATAAACAAGCATAAATTACTCATCTCAATGAATAGTTCAAAACTATTATAAAACGACAGTTCTATAATTTCATTAAAGACTAGTTTCATGGCCGTTACTGCGCTATAATCCTGAACACATATCCTTTTATAAGAAAACTTAGTCATGCTGACTAAGTCTACCTCAGTCTATCAAGGTCAGTTTGCCCAATGAAGCACCCACTAGCGCGAGCTTTCACTCTCAGGAGTCCCAGAAACAAAGAGAAAGAATCGTGTAAAGGGCTCTCAGACACCCTTCCCTTCATCCCCCTCCCAAGGGTACAATTCCTTCTACATCCACGTAATTTCCGTATGCTCACCTTCCAGCATCGAAAGATGCTAAAAAAGTCCTATATAACAATACATCGTACAAACCAAACCTTCACGCTAGAACCACCAAAACCATTACGTAGGTACCCAAAATTCTCCATTCAACATTCCCCACTCCAGAAAACCTCTTCCCCATTCGCCCAACACTCACCCAGAGGTCCCTCACGTCATTACAGTATCAAAAAGAAGAGAAACCACATTTATTATTATCATCGGAGGTTTTTATCATTAGCATATTTTGTTGGACCGAAGTCTCCGGAGGCTATGTCAGTAAGAGGTTGAGGTCTTTTCTCGTATTGCCGGAACGAGATGGTTGAATATTATATTATTCCTCCAGGTGATTCACAGCTTTCAAGGAAAATTGGAGAGAGAGAGAGAGAGAGAGAGAGAGAGAGAGAGAGAGAGAGAGAGAGAGAGAGAGAGAGAGAGAGAGAGAGAGAATACTTACTTAAAAGTGGAAAATTTGAAAAATAATTAGGCGCAAGGACCCTGACATTATACAGACAAATGACAACAAATAAACGTTGAATATCAAATAAACTGACCAGGATCCATGATACTGACTTTGAGTACAGGGCGAAAGAGCCATGTCAGTCAAGTGAAATTTTGAAACTACAATACAAAACCTGACAGAAAAAAATAATAGTGCAAAATTAAAGCCCAACCCACCTCTCTCTCTCTCTCTCTCTCTCCTCTCTCTCTCTCTCTCTCTCTCTCTCTCTCTCTCTGCGGACAGCGCATTCCCTTTCCCTCGTGGTCATAAAAGGCAACATCACCATCTTAACTTTCACTGGCACCCATTCCTTTTCTGGACGTTATGAAAAGAAAAAAGAAACATAAAAAGGGAATATTTTACATAACTCGAAGATGAAAAGAAAAGGGTATACTTTATACACACTGAATCATCGAAAGACCGAAACACACTAATACGATGACATCTCGAAGTTACAAAACAACCTATTTTATCCCACCTGCGCTTGGAGGATCTCTGGAACTGCCCCCACACCATATACAGAATTGCCTTGTTGGATCTTGGGGAGGGAAGGCGAACGCCCAAGGAGACACGGTCTTCAACCTGGGACTTGGACCCTTACGTACCTGTGGAATAGAATACAAGTCATTAATCTCAATGGACTTTATAACGTCATTTGGAGATGTCACTGCCAATAAAATGGACTCACAACTGTCCCTATTAAAATGTAAGAGAATGTTATCCATTTCCAAAAATTTAATCTCTCTCTCTCTCTCTCTCTCTCTCTCTCTCTCTCTCTCTCTCTCTCTCTCTCTCTCTCTTTATATATACATACACACAACATCAACAACAACAACAACAACAACAATAACATCCGTTAATTGTCTACTGCAAGGTCAAAGGCCTCAAATATCGAAATTTATGTTTAGGGTTCGGCCAGTTTTCATCACCACGTTGACCAGTACACACACACATCACACACACACACACACACACACACACACACACAGATATATATATATATATATATATATATATATATATATATATATATATATATATATATATATATATATATATATATATATATATATATATATATATATATATATATATATATATATATATATATATATATATATATATATATGGATATTTCTATAGGTACACACGTTTGTGTGCCTCCGTAAAAAAGTCTACACATGCTTTCACATTCTCATGATAACCCAAAGTATGACTGATCAAAACGAAAATATGTAATAATGGTGTCAATCATTCTTTTAATTTTCTAAGTTACATCATGGATCTATTTGGAAATTAAAAATTAATCTACATAAGACATTGAATATACTGTCCTCCTCTTCAATAAACAGTAATAATGAGCATATAAGTGTCAGAACAGTCCAGATTTATAGAATATTTTTCAGCATGTATGCTCATGAAATAACAAAAATCTAACAAGGTATAACCAATAAGAATTAAAAACATGTAATCCAAAACTAAAAGAGGATAAAAATGCATAAAAATACCTTCAAGCGTATAAATCCCATAAACGCTTCCGATAGATTTCAGGGCTATCAAGGACAACACATGACTCCATATTCTCTCCATAAAATATAGGCCTATTAGTAGACGAAAAACTATGGTCGCCTAAGGAGATTCCCTAATATTTAATCCATTAAATAAAGACTTGATAACAGTGGAGCAAATATGTGCGTTAACACACTAATGGGGTAAGGGGATACAAAGACCAGTATACAAAGGCGGCCAAATACTCCCACAGATGTTAAACACAATCTTTATAAATGTTTCAAAAAAGTCTTCAAAATACAGCAGTCACCTTATTGATATTAATATAAGGAGGAGTATACCAGCCTAGTGAGTCAAGGTTGACTATTACAGAGCTTGCCCGACTAAATTCCGGAGGGGAAAATATTATTGATATTAAATGTAATGAGTAAAAAAAAAAACATATTAAATATAATATCTGAAAATAAGATAATTAAATACAAATCTGTGATAAATTGAAGTTTACATTTTATCTATAAAATCATTGCTTCTTAAAACGTAAACATTTTAAAAACAGAGAAACTCAGAATCCGATAAAGTGTCAGAAGAACTTTTCTTACAGACACTTAACAAAGGGAAAATGTTCATCAGGGACATCACAGATACACAGAAGAAAATACAGAAATTTAACCAAAAGGGAATCCAATCAGAGAAGCGACTCAGATATCTTGGCAATTAAAAGCAGAGAGAGAGAGAGAGAGAGAGAGAGAGAGAGAGAGAGAGAGAGAGAGAGAGAGAGAGAGAGTTCGCTCTGCTTTTAAAATGTTTTGCTGACGTAACACCACTCTTTAAAAGTATATGTGAGTAACAAAAATTTTATGTACTATGCAATATAGGAAGGAAAATGGATTAACAAAAAAGAAATTCCTTATAGTTACATTGCGTACGTTACAAGAAGCGAGAGAGAGAGAGAGAGAGAGAGAGAGAGAGAGAGAGAGAGAGAGAGAGAGAGAGAGAGAGAGAGGATTAGTTTTACGACCTAGAAACAAAAGGTCTGAGGTTATCCCCTCCACGAAAGTTGAAACTTTTTGAGGAAAATAAAACCAAACCAATTCCTTCTTTTTTATTTCTTTGATAGAAATCCAAAACTGCGTAAGCCATTAAAAGCTCTGCGAATGAAAGCGAAAAGTGCAGTCTACGAAAAGAAATTAATAAAGAAAATAGTTGCAGTTGTTCGAACACCGAAACCCTTGTTTACTCAACACAAGATTCGTAAATGAAATAGACAAGCTGTGTGCGATAGAATGTTAGAAATAAAAAAAAAAGTAAATTAAGTTAAAAACCGCATGAATTGCACATTGTATTTATTATTTGCTTAACATTTTTCGGAAATATACTCAACTACAGAAGGAAGAGGAAGAGTTAACGTAACTCGAACTCCATAGTTAATACTAATAACAATAATAATATTAACTTGCTTTCTCCCCAAAATCTAATATGAAATACCTCATAGCTTTTTGAGAGAGAGAGAGAGAGAGAGAGAGAGAGAGAGAGAGAGAGAGAGAGAGAGAGACCTTTATCTAGTCTGTGGTAACTGGATGCAATAAAGGAAGGTCGTGA
>NC_090737.1:70137663-70140163 GCF_036898095.1 Palaemon carinicauda
TATTTCCCCCTCGCACTTTCTGCGGGCTATGCCATTCATCGTCGATTACCTGCCATTTTAGCAATGTTCGCTATAATAGCATCCTCTTTATTTTACTTTGGACGCCCCTTTACTGTCTTTTGATCTTTTAATCTCGTCTCCTTTAACTACCACTGTCTACGCTGAATTATCTTTGTTCTTCAGTTTCACGGTAGTCATTATTCCTCACTCTCTCGTATAGCTATCTGACCTTTTTTTCCCATTTCGATAATTGCTTTTTACCACTGCTCTCTCATCTCTGGCATTCAGCGGTACGTCTTCATTTTCTCTTGCTCAGTCTTCGTCCTCTAGCGCATCAATGGTACTCATATATCTCTCTCTCTCTCTCTCCTCTCTCTCTCTCTCTCTCTCTCTCTCTCTCTCTCTCTCTCTCTCTCTCTCTGCAATTAAGCCAGTAACACAAACGCCAGCTTAACTTCAGTCTCTGAGCCTATTCCCCTATCGTTCGTGCCTGAAGTTGTTCGACAACCCCAAGTTTGTTGTCCTCATTGTTTACGCACCTTCACAAAATGGGCAATTATTGTAAAGGACTTCTTTCTTAGGATTACTGGAGAACTCCATGACATGCTACTCATTTCGTCCTAAGGAGGCAATCTCGGTCACTACGCCTTTCTATCAGAGATCTACTAGATTCCTGTTGTGACTTTAACTCATGACCATTCCATTACCAATCGACCTGAAACACCATTCGAGTCAATGGTAATGAGTGGCGTTATGTTGATCGTCGACGTCGACCTGAACCTCCATGTGCTCAAATCGTTCTTTAGTGCTTCTAGTACCTAGTGGCTACCTGTGTCGAGACAGACCCATTCATTACCATACCTGAGCGAGCATCACCTGGAACCTCTCGAAGCGCTTCG
This sequence comes from Palaemon carinicauda, assembly GCF_036898095.1. Taxonomy (NCBI): domain Eukaryota; kingdom Metazoa; phylum Arthropoda; class Malacostraca; order Decapoda; family Palaemonidae; genus Palaemon; species Palaemon carinicauda. The sequence goes on from NC_090737.1 coordinate 70,138,563, forward strand.
CTTTAAGACACTAGACTTAATTAACTTCCATTTGCATGGCGTCTTCAGAGGGGTTAATTTGAATACCATTACATAACTTCACGATGGCTACATCTTCCTTCAACCAGGTCCTTTTCTTGGTTGTAGCCGAATCAGAAGTTTATAACGTTCATTCGTTCAACTTCATTTGTGTGTTGTCCCCCAGTGCCAAAGGCATATGGGGCCTTGCTTCTATGGTTCTATTTTTACGTACTTATGTAAATAGACAAAATGTATTCAGAATTTGAAGGTAATTGCAGTTTTACAAATATTGCTATATGATAATTAGTGTATTAATCATATTAATAATACAATTATTATAAACACTGCTCATACTACTACTCGACAATTATTAATATTTGTTATAAAGCATATACCAAATATACATGCTACGAGTAGAAGGTGGCTTGATTACTTTAAAACAAATAGCCACCAAAACTGTACATATAAAATAATCTATGCATAACTTAATAAAAAGATGTAGAATGTAAATTTTACATATATTTGCTTTACCTTCCGCATCCCAAACTCCCATCTTTTTTCAGCGGTACTGTTGGTCAAAGTCTTCTGTTAATTTTTCCTCTCTCTCTCTCTCTCTCTCTCTCTCCTCTCCTCTCTCTCTCTCTCTCTCTCTCTCTCTCTCTCTCTCTCTCTCTCTCTCTCTCAAATGGTGTTATTTTCTCGGCTGAAGTACACAAAAGGTCCTAATATCCGGCAGAAAACTCCTCAACAAACAAAAAGAATTTCATTTGTCAGAATCCGATGGAGAGGAAAAGGGGAGAGCGGTTAGGACAAAAAAAAAAAATCTTACAAGTACGTAATCGACGTCATATGGGCTGGCCTTTTAAGTCCAGGACCCTTGGGACTTTCTATTACTTGTATTATTGTTTTCCTTTCCAAATAAAAAGGTGATTCTCATATACCGTACACCTTTCATTGCCTTGACTGGCGTCTCTCTCTCTCTCTCTCTCTCTCTCTCTTCTCTCTCTCTCTCTCTCTCTCTCTCTCTCTTGCAAATTTATCTCTTCTCTTCTTCAATTTAAGCAAATCTCTCCGCTTTATCTTACAATAACATATTTTCTTTTATCCCCTCAAAAGGTTACTCTCTTCTTACCCCTCATTTCTCCCTTTTCACTCCAGAGTCGGTCTCAGCCTCTTGGACCCAAAAATCTTTTTCTTTTTTATCTTCGCCTGAGGTTCCAGTCGAATGCTGGGATTTATTTTTAACGACTCCTTTAATAAATCATCGCAAGCCCATATAGACTGAAGTCATCTTAATCCCTGTGAGCTTTGCTTACTATATAGAGAGAGACAGAGAGACAGAAAGAGAGAGAGAGAAAGTCAATTATTATGTAAATTTAATATAAGTCTACTTACAGAGACCATTATTCAAATCTGAGCTGCAAAACTTCCTCGATAGCTAACGATAAATAATAAGAGAAATCGCATGAAGTCTCTCTTCCTCTCTGTCCCCTTCGCCAGCACCTTAAGTCGTCTTGATAAATGGCCTTCCTTTCGAAAGTGTGTGATTATGGGAACCACTGGGAAATTGGAAAAGGAGCTTCACGAATAAAGATCCTCTC
>NC_090737.1:70144329-70146829 GCF_036898095.1 Palaemon carinicauda
ATATATATATATATATATATATATATATATATATATATATATATATATATATATATATATATATATGTGTGTGTGTGTGTGTGTGTGTGTGTGTGTGTGTGTGTGTAAATATGTGCATATGCAAATAAAAGCGCAGGTGTGTATGTGTATGTAAACAAACGAAGCGTTCACGTGGGAACGTATCGGCATTATGTTGACGCCTTCGCTGACGTTAGTTTACGATGGTTTGTTTACTATTGAGTCGGTCCCGGTAAATGATATTTACACAATTAGCGCCAGTCTCAGCCATATGGCGGTGACCACCACCTGACAGTCTCTTCCTCGAAAGGGAAAGTTCTTTGTTCTGTTTTCCTTTACTATCTTTAATTGCAAGATAAAAAATAACATTATTACGAGTAATAAAATACGTAATAAGTCTTTTCATTATATAACAGGTCTCATCCATTTTCTTGTTGTTCGTGACATACCAAATAAGTCTATATTCGACCAGATATTATCTATATTTGTACGATCCATGACGTTGCCTATTTCATTTGGAAAATATTTACCTTGAGAATCTATTATAAGCAGTTTATCAAGTATATTTCTGAATGTCTTACCGAATTAATTCACATTTTTAAATGATTGAACCCCTATATCTACAAAGCCAGCCATTAATCAACCACTAACCATTTCTTGATAAAAAAAAATACGATCTCACTTCAATACTCAGTCACCAGGGAACTATTTCTGTACATAATGAAAAGGATTCTGAAGTCAGCAAAGTTTCCATTTGGTTATCTGATTTCAATAAACCACCAAAATATGTCATGATGTAATCTCGCGCATCGCCTCCCGTTTCCATACACTGAACAGATAGGGAAAAGAATTATGGTAGTCTTTAGGGGAGATATTACTCACCTTAATGGGGTTCGGAAGACTGCCTCATTGCCTTGAAATAACTTTACACCGTCGATCACCAAGCTTTCATATTTTCCAAATTTTTTATTACTTTTCCATTCTATATTTTCTTCAATATATCCAGGGCAATCAAAGTATTATGAAAATTATAAATTATTAAGAACTAGGAAAATAGTGCATTGCAATAACAGTTGAGAGAAATGTCATAATATCAAAAGTATTTTTAATAAGAACATGAATAGTATACCAACTTTGGAATTTAGAAATACCATCTATTTACTTATAAAGAAATATATATAATGTATAGATTCAAGGTTTGTAAAATGACTGATTCTCACAACAGCAACATATATCCTTCTTATTTATCTATTGGCATAAACAGAGTCAGATATCAAGAAAAAAAATTGTCAACAAGGACATAAAGGTTTCTCCTACTTTCCAAGTCTCACCGGTTCTGTGTGTGTGTTAATATGTATGATGGTTCCACTATGTTAATACAGCATAAATTTCTTTTATTATAAATTATTCCTTCAGGAAGAGCCACTTTCTTCCTTGGAATTCTTTCGCATATGTATACGCTACTCACACACATATATATACACAGCATATATATATATATATATATATATATATATATATATATTATATTATATATATATATATATATATATTGTATATATATACATATATATTTATTTATATATATACTGTATATATATATATATATATATATATATATATATATATATATATATATATATATATATATATATATATACACACATACACATTTTACCACTATCACTCGTGATTTCAATTCTCCAAATGAGCCGCAAATACCTTTATTATCGATTTCAGTCTGCCTCCGGAATTTTTTATAAGTTTTTTGCCAGGCCATGGATTCGAACCATAATGTCAAGCAGAAATAAAGGTAAACGGTTGAATTATACAATATGAATATATATATATATATATATATATATATATATATATATATATATATATATATATATATATATATATATATATATATATATATATGTGTGTGTGTGTGTGTGTGTGTGTGTGGAATTTAAATATCATAAAACTTCTCGAAGGACATATTTCTTCATGAATTAGGTATTGTAAAAAATAAGAACGCACAAGTATTGTATGCAAAGAACTGGATTTCTGTATCACCATGAAAGCAGCGTCTGCAGGCGTAAACAAGACCGGCTTAGCCATGATTGAAGGGATATTCCAGTGTCTGCAAAAATTTGTTTTGTCTGGTGTATCAGGAACTGCCAAAAAGAATTTGTCACTATGTACAAAAAAAAAAAAAAAAAAAAAAAAAAAAAAAAATAACAATCTTCATCTCTATCTATAGATGTTGCAGTTAGAACATCCCACTCAAAATTGTTATTCTTATTCCTTTCATATTTAATACTAAAAGCCTTGATGTTGAAACAATGTAGGGAGTGAAGGTGAAAAAGGGTACGGTAGTCAGAGTTGTGAGGAATGAGAAGAGGAGACTCTACAAAACGCAGAATAGATGGTGTGAAAGACGAAGCAGGACCATAATATCCCGAATGAAGTGCAAGCTATAGCTCAGTGTTGCTAA
>NC_090737.1:70154329-70171829 GCF_036898095.1 Palaemon carinicauda
ACAAGTGGACTCCCAAATACATTGACTTTTATTTCTATCGTACTGTACAAGATGAAGCTGGAGTACAGTGATTTTCATTTCTGTAGGACAGGCAGAGGTTGGAATACAGTGACTTTCATTTTTATGGCGCAAAACGATACTGGGATAACACTGGTTTTGGTTTTTTTTTTTTTTTTTTTTTTTTCTTTCTTTTTTTTTTGGACAACACTGAAATACAAGGAACCTTATTTCTAGGGTGCACGCTGAAGTTAGAATTCATTGACTTCATGTTTATGCCACAAACCAGAGTTGAAACAAACTGGCTTTCATTTTACGTATGTAGGTTCGAAAACAGCTCATGATTATACTTCATACATGAAAGGATTCCAAAAAAAGCAATTCAGTCAAGTTTAATTTGGTCGAAAATCTCAATAGCTTTTTCTAATGGGAAGTCAAAATAAAGAGACAAAAAGGCACTGGCGTATAGACTCCTTATTTTGCAAAGACATAAATTCAATTATTAATCAAATTTCAGTTTAGTTTTTCATCTAAATATCTAATGTCTTTGCCAAACATTGAATAACCACAGTTATTCCAATATGCAATTATCAATTCTAAATTTATGGTACATAGAGAGTTCATTCTGTACAGAACCACTCCCACCATGAGAGGTTTCAGAAAGACAAATAACCTTTAATGCAACTCGACTGGTACCAACAAGAAATAATAAAATAAAATTGTACCCCGTTCATGCCTGCCACTATCTATAAGAGCTCGTCCTATGTCCCTAAAACGACAGAGGGGGAGAGCAAAGGACACTTAAACGACCTAATACGAGAGAGGGTTTCAGTTTTGAAAGGGATTAAAATTGAATGTTTCCTCTGTGGGAAAATATATCTAAGAGGATCTGCAAAGGTTTCATACCCACAGGTAGACTACATGGACAGACACTAACACATACACGAGACTAGTTATTACGCCAATGGGCTCTCATTCGAGAGGTTCGTGGTTTGATTCTGGCCTGTCCCTCACCGCTGAACCCGCTTGAATCCCTGGAAAAGTTTGTTGAATGTATATTAAAAAAAAAATGGAATTGGGCTGACAACCTCAAATTTGGCAACCGTACGCCCTCCAAAGAGAAAAAGACATTAGCCGAAAAATTACATTAATATATGTAAGCATTTCTTTGCATTATTTAGAGGAGTGGGTGGCACCAAAAAACAAAAACACAACAGTCATTTACATACTCAAGCTTTACAAAAAGAACAGAATAGGAATCATTGTAATGTTCTTCAAGAACTTACTGAATCTGCTTACAAACATATATAAATACATGCATACTGTATATACAGCAAAAGCCTGTAGGAAAAAAATAAAATACTTGTAACCGTAAAACATAAATACACACACACACACACACACATATATATATATATATATATATATATATATATATATGCATATATATATATATATATATATATATAAAATAACCGTAAAACATAAATACACACACACACACACACATATATATATATATATATATATATGCATATATATATATATATATATATATATATATATGTGTGTGTGTGTGTATATATATATATATATATATATATATATATATATATATATATATATATATAAATATACGAACATATGTAATATACAAAACATAAAACTTATGGAAACAGGTAATCGTGCGCACGCACACACACACATATATGCATATATATATATATATATATATATATATATATATATATATATATATATATATATATATATATGTATATATAAATATATATATATTATATATATAATATATGTATTATATATATATATATATATATATATATATATTATACATATATATCATATATATATATATATATTATACATATATTATATATATATATATATATATATATATATATATATATATATATATATATATGTGTGTGTGTGTGTATATGTGTCGCTACTTTACATGCATATTGCACAACCCTATAGAACTTCATAAGACCACTAAACAAAAAAGAACATATCAGATTGATCTATTTTTCAGTATTGCAATGTAAAATAAAAAAAAATCAGGTCATGTTTAAAGCTGATGTTCTCTCTCTCTCTCTCTCTCTCTCTCTCTCTCTCTCTCTCTCTCTCTCTCTCTCTCTCTCTCTCTCTCTCATTCTTAAATATTTTCCGCATTTATATTTTCCATATGCAACAGAATCAACACTCTGAGATAAATCTGGAAACTATTTTTGTTCTGGAAACTATTTTTGTTCTCCTGTATCCGTTGCTCGAGTGACAACGCGAACAGCAAACATAACAACATTCTGCATCCCATTTCTATAGTACAAAACATTCATTTCGTCTTCATAATTGAATTTTCAGATGAAGATCTTGGTGTCCGCACGGACTTTGAAACGAAGATATTCAGAGCCTTTCGGCACTGCGGTTATGGACGCTCCGCTATTCCTGGAAGAGACAATCAGCGCCTTCTATTGGATGGTAAAGTTGTAAGAATTTGTGTATGTTATCTGGCTAGTGTTTTTCCATTAAATCCTCGTGCAAATGAGAGTTCTTCTGCACACTATAGCTTGATTTAACCAGGAATAAAAGAAAGTCATTCGAGTGGTTTCAGTAATGAAAACATAGAAAAGAGGGATTATTGATCTAATACTCTTCTTGGCAGTGCTTTGCACAAAATTCTAAGTTACGTTTCTTCCCAGTCCTCCAACCCCAAAATCAAGAGCAGCGATGGGAAACAATAAGTAGTAAATCCTTGAAATAAATATTAGCATATGATATTCAATCTTCATACGTTAACAGTTTTCTGGTTGAAAATGGGGCTCACCAATGCAATTCATCCTAAAGAACAATTTGTTTCACATGCGTTACCTCATGACCAGACGCTTAGGTTAAGTATCCCCAATATAGTAAAGTCACCTCTGGGCGCGACCAAGAGACAAACACAGACCATCCAGCCACCACCGAGATGCCTCAGCTCTTTGAGAGAGTAAAATTCCAGGAGAGTTGCCCTCCGCTTTAAGAATCTTTCAGAGGCATTTGTTTAGTGAAGGGAAAATACATTGCGGCCATGTGTTCCAGGACATCTGAAACATTGGAAACGGAGCACCAGGGGCTTTGCAGAGGAAGACCCGATTGAAATTTCGTGGAAAGGAAAAGGAAATGGCTTTTCTTTAGTCTTGAGAGCTTTCAAGCCGCAGCCAAAGCAGGTAAAAATGATAGCAGAGGGCTTTTAGATATGTTTAAAGGGATTTTAATATATCTGTATATTAGTACAGGGCTAAACAGATTTAGAAAAATACATACATAAAAAGATGAAAATATTATGATTACAGTATTATAAAATGTACTGCTAAGCATTTTATAATTAAATGAAACTTTCTTTAAGCTTCGGTTTCCTGTATTTTTATGCATACTTGCATAAATACATAATATACTCGGACATTTACAGAAAATATAACTCGCTTCCTCTCAAGAAAAACAAACAATCTACATTTAAAGCAACACAGTCGTTCCCATGGGATCTTCTAAAATTAGGCGAAAGACAACAGTAATTGCCTAAAATAGAAGCCTGATTGTTGGTGAGTCAAATTCAAGTTTAAATTTCTTGGATCAAAATGTCTACTGTAAAGAAACTACTCATTACCCATGCCGTCGTTGATAGTTGGAGGTAAGAATATGAATGTTTGATTTTCTTTTTAACGTCCTGAGCAGGTCTCTCCCAGAGTTAAAAAAATGGATTAGCTTTTTCTTAGAAGGACCAAAGTAAATGATATCTCCAGATGAGCAGGAAACGTAACGCTTCTAAATAACTATAAACCAGAATCCCTCCCACTAGTGATCTTTGGTGCTACTTCAACGTTCATTCTTGAGTCAATATACAAATGGGTTGCTGCCTACTGATCGATATAATTGTACTATATCACTTGATACTTCTGGTGTGCTTTTATATTCAAATCATTAAAAGTCAGAAAACCTTGACAATGGACAGTAGTCCACAATACATCAAACTGATTTTGACGTTGCCTCGGCTTGGTCAACAATAAAAAGGAAAATGCGGAATCGAAAGTAATAAAGAGGACAAAAGAAAAAAAGAAAAAAGGATGACCATAAAACAGTATTCCCAATAAAGACTCTCTCTCTCTCTCTCTCTCTCTCTCTCTCTCTCTCTCTCTCTCTCTCTCTCTCCAGTAGCGGTGGCCGTCAGAATTTAATTGGTATTCCATGCAAATGCGGGAGGCTAGATTCTCTTTGCTTTTGCCTCACCATGATGGAGTCCTGTGCGCCTCCCTAATTATCTTAGGGTTTTAGGGACCAAAGGATCACCTCACCCCCTTACATAAATCAAGAAGCCCCAGTCTGCAGCTACCCCTTTACATCCTTAAAACTCCTTCGCTTCTTTTCCCTGTCATTCTCCCCTACCCATCTTCAATAAAAAAGGAAGACTGCCAAAGACTAAAGGATAATGACAGGATTGCCTTCTTTCCTGGGCTTTTTGTGGCCTGCTTACTATAACAGGAAAATGTTGTGGAACGTGTTCGGGATTTTGAAGAAAATTATTGGTAAGCACTGAACCGTTATAAAATATCATACATACCCTCAGAACTACTTTAGGAAGGTCTCTCTCTCTCTCTCTCTCTCTCTCTCTCTCTCTCTCTCTCTCTCTCTCTCTCTCTCTTCTCTTCTAAAACTATGTATTAAGATTACATAGGTTATTTTTATTCTATAAAAATATTATAGAAATCTAACCGAAGCCCTTTGCGTCAATAGGCGTAGGATGAGATGATAATGAAAGAGTAGTTCTCGAAATAATAAATTCGTGTTACATATAATTGTCATACAGAATTTCGTATAGTAACGAAACGTTTTTATTGTATACCATAATTACTACTCAAAATTTTTAGGCAATTCTTTCTATCTAGCAAAGGTAGCAAAGAAAATTCCGAAGCAGACCATTTCCAAAGAATCTCTGTAAGAAAAAAAAATGCTACAAACCCGAGGCTTTCAGTCCCATACATCATTTGTGACTTTATGTGGTTTCTTTCGTGGGTTGGTTGGTTGGTTGGTTGAAGGGGGTTCCGAGCAGGGCTAATTGAACCGTGACCTTTAAATGTCAACATAATCCTAATCTTCAGAGCTAAAAGAAGAGATCTAGCGATAGAGAGAGAGAAACGAATTGAAATAACTACAGTCGAAAGCAGTATCCTCTGGGGATTCATTAAGTACCCTATTATTTTTCCCATTTAGAGAGAATATAGAAATGATATTCAAATAACTGTTTTCAACGACGTCCTTAGAGAAATCATTAAGCGCGTAAAGTTTTTCCTTCAGATTTTTTCCTTCCTTTTAATCCGAATCGCCGACGGGGAGATATGGTTAGGAAAGGCTCTTCATTGAACATAAGGCAACACGCTCCAGGTATTGGCAGAAAACCAATATCACGAAACTCTAAAGAACATCTTACAAGGGAGTATAGATAAAGGGGCCGGAACTCATAAGAATCAGTGATATTTATAGAACAACTTCTACATCGGAAGATAAGAGCTGTTTTCAGAACGTGGACTTGATTATACTTTGCTTTGACACACCCCATCATCTATATTTACATATTACGCAGGTGTAATTACAAATCTTTCTTTCTCTGAGGAACCACTCCGAAAATGGGGCTCCTTTCCGTTAGTCTACTACAGTCTTGGTAATATTAGCCAAAGATAGACAAGGGCTATTGCCGACCACATCTTCCTAAAATGACCTTTTATTATTATTATCCCTTGCTAAGCTACAACCTTAGTTCGAAAAGCAATATGCTACAAGTCCAGGGGCTCCAACAGTGGAAGAGCATGGTACAGAGGCTATGGCCCTACCCAAGACTAAAGAACAATGGTTTGATTTTGGAGTGTCCTTCTCCTAGAAGAGCTGCTTACCATAGTTAAAGAGTCTTCTACCCTTACAAAGAGGAATGTAGCCACTGAAGAATTGCAGTGCATTAGTTATCCCCTTGGGAGAAGAATTGTTTGTCAGATGTGTGACGACAGAGGTGAATATGTAAAGAAAAGGCCAGACTATACGGTGTATGTGTAGGCAAATGGAAAATGGACCGTAACCAGGGAGAAGGCTCCTATGAGGGTACTGTCTGACCAGTCAAAGAACCCAATAACTCTCTAGCAGTAGTATCTCAACGGGTGGCTGGTGCCCTGGCCAACCAACTACCTACCTTTGAAAAGGTGAAGGGTTAACAAGCTCTGTCTTAAATCGCATTTTGTAAGAGAACAAAAGGTATAGAGAAATTATTATTATTACTAGCTAAGCTACAACCATAGTTAGAAAAGCAGGATTTCACAAGGACTTCAACAGGAAAATAGTCCAGTGAGGAAAGGAAATAAATAAACCTAAAACAGTGAAAGACCATGGTACAGTGGCTATGACACTACCCAAGGCTAGAGTGCAATGGTTTGATTTTGAAGTATCCTTTTAGAAGAGAAGCTTACCATAACTAGAGTCGAAAGCAGCCTACAGTATGTGAATAAAGCGTGGACGTTGAATGCGAATGAAAGAAAAACTGATTGAAGTTGAACAGAGCTATTTGGTTAGTATATGTTGTGTAAGGACATTCATAAGGTAAGAAATGTGTAGATATGCAAAAGTGGTAAAATGAATATGGATCCAATTAATTTAAAGTAGCTCGGTCGTGTAGAAAGAAGGATTGGCAAATGTTGGTGAAAGAGCTTTATGAATAAAAAGTGCTTGCAGGTAGCAGGAGAGGATAGTCTCTAAAGTACTAGTTGAATTGATTGAAAGAAGAATTGGAAATTAACTCATATTGTGTGCTATATAGGATTGAATGGGTCAATGTATATAGGGGGGGCGGGTGTTGACTCCCGTTAATGAGTATTCTGTGTAGATTACAAATTTATTTTACGCACGGAACTCATCTATAATTCAACTGGTGAAGAATGACTGTAGCAGTGACTCGTATTTTTCATTTTCTTCATTTGAGCCTGCCACTGTCAAGGGAAATGGTTTGTAGATAAATCTCTGACACTGTCGTTCAATTAGTTCGTTATGAATGTTACATATGATTTTTCATAATTCTGACTATCCTTTGTATTCAGATATTCCCGGATAGTAGCCTACCATCCTGTTCGAAATACTAGGCATGCAGTTAATTCTAATAGTCACACCTTCTCCATCGTGAGGTTCAATACTACACAGTATTCTAGAAGATTTATTCCAGCTGTGACCAAGTTGTGGAATGATCTTCCTAATCAGGTAGTTGAATCGGTGGAATTTCATAAGTTCAAACTTGCCGCAAATGCTTTGATGTTGAATGGGCTGACATGCCTCTTTTTATAGTTTGCATATGAAAGATCTTTTTTAATATCATTACTGTTCTTAAAATATTTTATTTCAATTGTTCATTACTTCTCGTGCAGTTTATTTTTTTTCCTTTCCTACCTAGGTTATTTTTTCCCTGTTGGAGCCCTTAGGCTTATATAATCCTGCTTTTCCAAATAGGGTTGTAGCTTACCTAGTATACTGATAATTATAATAATATATATCATCATCCATAACTAGTCCACTTCAGGGCAATGGCCTTCCACTCGCGTCTGATATGGTCTTTCTATGACAGTTTGTACATGCAAATTTTCTTAGTTCGTTAATCCATTGTCTTCTATTCCTTCCCCTGCTTCCTTCAAGTAGGCAAATGTCCAAACATGCTTAAAATGTTGTTAACTTGAAATACAATGAGCATCTTGTTTTATTCTTACTTTGAACGATTGCACTATTTTTTCCCAAATCAATGTCCGATAGCAATGTTCGATTATACAACTCCAAACACGATAACTTTACCCTGAATGATCCATTTCTGTTGATTGAGTGGTTTCCGTTTTCTGCTGCTATTCATTTTTCAGTGAGTGTGGGAGTTTTTCAAAACTAATAGCATAAAAACTAGTGCCTAATGTGTTTAGACAGCATTATTGGTTCTTCCAGACTTTTTAAATAATGGTGGGGTATAAGTAACGCCCTATGTTTAATTGGAACAAAATTAAAGCATTATTAATTACCCTTTATCTTATTGAATACTAATGTATTCCACAGGTTGATAGATTAATATAATATATTAACAAAATTAATATAATGCTTCTTCGGTTCAATAGTGGGCAATAAAAATGAAATCAACCAAAATTTAAAGAAAAAAAAAAACGATACTTGTATTGAACTTTACAGATCACTGATGAGTTATCCTTGGAAAGTCTTAGACAGTAATTAACCTAATCGTGAATGTATAACTAAACTTAGGCTCTGATATTCCCAGTTTAATCCCCGTGCAACACAAGAACATTTAGAGTACTACCGGGCGCTTTCCAACTAATTTGTATAGTAGCTAAAATTCTTTGCGTGCAGTCGCTATGAACAGATATTCCTGCAGTGTATATTCACAAAATCTTGTTGATTCCATCAGAGAGATAAAATCCTGAGCAAAATCATGCTGAAATAAACAAAACAAGTGACCTTCAGCGAAAAAAAAAAAGAAAAAAATATTCACTCATTTCATGCGGATGTGAATATTTACTTCTCAAGTCTACGAAAATCATAGTACTAGAAAGGCACTCTGAGAATGCAGACCTCCGCCAGGGCAGCTTATTTCTCGAAACCAGCTTGTCTTTCCCAGAATCAATTTAGATCGTAAGTGTATATGAAGTCTGTGTGGCAACCATGTGTGAACTTGGGGCTAAGGTTACGATTAACTAGTTCGACCTTTTGCTCGACTTTTACCTTAACCTTTAACCTAAGACTTTCAAAATTGAATAACTTCGACACCTCAACATAAAAATTAATCCCTGAAAGTTTCATTACTCTTTGAGAAAAATTGTGGCCAGGAAGTTGCTCGCAAACAAAAAAAACATACAAACGGTCAAGCAGGGACGCAAACATAACCTTCCCCAACCTCGTTGGCGGCGGTAATGATGGGAAAGAAACTACTTATTCTGAATCTCAATATCAACCGCCCCCCCCCCCCTCTCACACACACACACTTCTTTTAGATGTGAGCGTCTACTTCCATAATAGTAATTACAAAAAAGAAGATAGAACTGTCCGGAGTGAAGTAAAGCAATGTTTAAAAATAGGTCATTTCTCGGTTTGTCAATAAGACGAAAGAGCAACTCTTCGTATTTGAAACCTTGAAATAGAGACTCGTCCACACCACAAATGTGGAAAATTACAATGCTCCTACACCGCCAATCTACAATGGACGGAAAGTATGTAATATGTCGATGGCAGAGGGATGGACAATTCACATATACAGAAATTATATACACATGGGACTAGAAATATTTCATTTCTAAAAATCTGCTGGGAAACCAGAACTGCACAATTACTGGCACTACCTTGCTTAAAGGGAAGGGATGTGCATGGAAAGAGGTCTTCAGACGTCACTAAGACATTGTATATTCACTGTCTATATATATATATATATATATATATATATATATATATATATATATATATATATATATATATATATGTGTGTGTGTGTGTGTGTGTGTGTGTGTGTGTGTGTGTGTGTGTGTCATATTAAGGAATCATATGTATACACCACAAACATAATTTATGAATACGTGTTTTTACATCCTATTCGACCACTTACAAATAAACACTTATAATATGAAACAGTGGCCCTTCTCAAAATTATAACAACGCGTTGAACATCCCCAACGAATGTCTGTAATTAATGTAAGGGGATCTCTTAAATATGCCTCAGGCTCCCCTCCTACCACTTAATGACACACAATATACCAAGCCTTTGCCTCTACGCTCGGTAAAATAAACACATTTATCCAAGGGATTCTCTCTCTCTCTCTCTCTCTCTCTCTCTCTCTCTCTCTCTCTGTCTCTCTCTCTCTCTCTCTCTCTCTCTCTCTGCCCATATAATTTTGACCTCCAGTGAAACACTTTAATTAGAATAAATAAAAAGCAATGGACAGACGTCAGTAATTGGCATAAACAGAAACCTCTCAGAGGTAAAGGTAAAGGTAGAAGTTAAGTTTTGTGGAATGAGTCTCCTCGCGATAAGAGAAAGTAACTGCCTACGCACACAATACAAGCGTGTGTGAGTGTCAGAAAACTGACACACACCGCACACACACAACCAAAGCTAACAAGGAATGTGCATTTGTGTGAACAATTTACATCAAAAATATAAAAAGCCTTAATAAAAAAAAAAAAAACCTGTATTCGTAATTGCATCAATCGAACAAAAATTCCAATTCAAAATCTCTCTCTCTCTCTCTCTCTCTCTCTCTCTCTCTCTCTCTCTCTCTCATCCCATTGCCTACAAGCCTGTCTATCCATCTGTTTGTCTCTGTCTGTCTGTCTGCCCATCTCTTTCCCTTCCATGCACCTCCTGCGCCTCTCAATTAATTACAACTATTTTTAGCCAGCCGCCGTTCACCTTTTTCTCGCCACCACCATTTCCACAAGTATTCCGTGGCAGAATTCCAGTAGTGTGAGCCTCGCCTAAAAAAGGAAAATAAAAAGGAAAAAAGTCATTCTTTGAACAAGAATGAGAGAGAGAGAGAGAGAGAGAGAGAGAGAGAGAGAGAGAGAGAGAGAGAGACGTTTAACTACGACTCTCATTCAGTTTTACTGGAACTTACCGGTTTTGAGGAAACAACACTCTCGTTATCATCCTATTCTTATTTGTCGTTTTTCGTATTTGAATCAGTTTTGTTATAATTTTTTTACTTTTTTTTTAATTTTAGGCTCCTGGGATTATCCTCTTTATCTGTTGAACGTTCTCGATGTTAGATTCTCACACCATCTAGAGGAACAATCCTAGTTGATGGCTGTATCTAAATTTATATCTCTACTTATCTATCTAACCTAAGGAATCCCCCATATATGTACAGCCTCCCCGTTGCTCAGAAGTGAGATTTTTTCTTCACGCCAGTAGATACGGATACTCATTTACAATTAGAGAGAGAGAGAGAGAGAGAGAGAGAGAGAGAGAGAGAGTAACGGAGCTGTATAAAGAAATGAATGTGCCAGCTGGAAACTCCACCCAAACTCGCTCGTACGTAATATTAATTATCAAGGTCTCTTGGCTTGTGGGTCAGGGCAAAATAACAAGAACAAAAACGAAAAGAATCTCCAGTTTCTCTGGGATTCGGTTGTTATCTGGCTTGGTCCTTTCCCCCTCTTTCCTCTATCCAATCCGAATTACACGCTCACCTTCCTTCGAAAACAGCTCATTTCTCGCTCCATTGACATTGGGAATGATTGTTTAAGTTACGAAACGCTTGTAGTTCTAGCAGACCTGATATTTACATATGATCATAATCATCGTTGGGTGAACGTTTTTAGAGCGATCAATAATTTTATTGAGAAGCTAAATGACTTGATTAATAATGCACTTCCTCATTATAGTCGTAAAAAAATGGATTCGGTCTAGGAGATATATGGTTTAATTGGTCTTTTTTCCGACAATGTGGGAAAGACACAATTCTTCAATTATAACTATTTTCAAATTTATGAGAAATAACTCGTTCTTATTACGACTAATTTAGTAGTTATTTTTCCTCTATGAAAATTAAGTTTAATTTGCATCTATCGTTCTCGTTCAATGATTTGTACAAGGTAAAAAACGTGGCATACATAGAATGTGATGTCGTGATGGATTCCCTTCATAGTTCATACGCACATCTTAGTAAAGGTACTATACAGTCGTCTGCTTGTAGGTAGCTTGAACATGTGGCTGATCTATAGTTCAGTCGCTAGGTTCAACATACAGCAGGTAAGAGTGTTCCAGTCCTTGAGCTAATACTCTCTACAGAAGAAAGACCCTTTTAGTCCGTCTAGCTCAAGAAAGTCATCTAAGCAAACAACTCTTCTCCCCGGACCCGGTTAGCCAAACGAGTATGCCTTTGGTTGTTCTTAACGGTCCTCTTGTCACCTGAGCATCAGTCAACCAACAGATAACTAACCCTTGCAGCTCAACATATGCCTGAACGTGTTCTGCAAACACAATGGAGGATGAAAAGAACATACACAAGAAAGATTTTGCTCTTTCAAGAGACAAGATGGATTTCCATTTAAGCGTTTATGCTTCCAAGAACTCACGACGAATCAAGTTTTTGTCGTGTTCGAAAAGCTGTGACCCAGGACTTGAATAACCAACCATGTTGCCGATTATTTATCAAAATTAAAGTTTGATAGCAGACTGCCTTTACGCATCCCGCCATTAACATCTGGGTAATTAATAGCATGGAAATTACTAACACAACGAAATCACTAATGTCAGAGAATCAACGTCTGCATGTTTTCTCTTTTCATGATTCCTCTTACAATTTATTTATAAATACAATTTGTGCACAACAAAGTGAAAAAAAAGTGAAAGATACTTGAGGAAAAATTTAAGCAAATTTCATTAACACTAAAATGTAAGCTGAAAAGTAGGGCTTGCACGACTAACAACACTGCTTCCCTAATACCCCAAATTGAATACAGATCATTTGGGAATCATAAATACCCTTTGAAGAGCTGCTATTAAACGCGGGAGGGGATCAGAGTAATTCCAACATAAGAGCAATTACATTGACGACATAATCGTCCATAACAAAGTATCATGCAATTAAGGGCTGGAGAAAAACGATGGATGGAAGACGATCAACATCGTAATGAACCATTTTGATTACCTTTGGATAAGGCCTCATTCACGCGTTCATGAATAATGATCATAGATACTGCAATCTCTCGTCGCCATTAGCTTTGGGAAAATGACCACAGAGAAGCAATTGATCGGCAAGTTTAACGTCTGGTCGCCCATTTGTTTTCGTATCAACTAATTTTCCTTTGATCGCTGTAGTTTATGTCTGTGTTACTTTATGGTGTTGCTAGCCCTTTGAGGGCCATCGGGTTCTCCTAATCACAAGTTATTGTAGTACGTCAATTAAAAAGAAAAAAAAAAGTTTACATTGTTTTCGTGTTTTTCATGATAAAAGCATTATTATTACTATTATTATTATTATTATTATTATTATTATTATTATTATTATTATTATTATTATTATTGCTGTTCTGAAATAAAACTAAAACTGTTTTTTCTTTCTTTTTCTGGTTCATGCCAGACGGTAATATAAAGTTTCCAAAATATTGCTCTCGAGTTATCAGGAAAAATAGCAAAATTATAAAATGAATATTCATACAAATATAATTCTAGGGGAATGGATGCAGAACGGACAGTTATATATTCCAGAGTTGAGTACCTGCTTAAGATACAAATGTCTTTATGTGAACTTTTGTTACATAAAGACTCGAGTTTTTTCGTAAGTTGTAAGCTGTCTTTTCTCGTATTTTCCTTCTAACTACCTCAGTATAATCAGTTTAATAAACTTTTCCTAGCCGGAATAGGCTTAGACTAGTGCTTAGTTTCACTTCATAAACTTCAGCACATAATTACATTTCCATAATTATTCCCCTAGTTTAGAAACTTAATACTTGACTCACTCTAAGTTTCAAAAATTAAATGTCAACACTATTACTGAGAGAGAGAGAGAGAGAGAGAGAGAGAGAGAGAGAGAGAGAGAGTTTGCCTTGTTGGGGCTCTTTCATTTAAAGAATAAGTATGGCTGTATGCATTTTAAGCCAGTAATAACAAGTCGCAGCTGTTGCTGTTCTTATCTCCCCTGTGGACATCGTTGCTAGCGACGACCCGCAGCAGTTAATCAGAGTCTGATTCTTACTTTAGCCTACAGAGTTACTTTGGGTCCTGTTTTGAAGAAGAGAAACCCATATCGTTCCTTCCAAGTACATACTGTACATGACGCGGAAGTTATAACTTCAGGTGCAGTAATCTACAATAAATCAATCAATCAATCTCATCAGTTTTTAGGCGAGATAACTGCCACACCACGACCAAGAATTAGAATTCCTAATGATATCTATAGTCACTTCCCCTACCTCATATTTTAGCCTTCTATCAGTAGTTATAATAATTTTCCTTCTTCCATGAACACAAAAGTTACCCTCTTCCTTGACTGTATTTTATAACGTCTTCCTCTTCTACGATTACATAACTTAATTCCTTTTCTATAGAATCATGATTTCTTCCTCTATGAGGCATTTCTTTTATACAATTATTGTTCTGCTATTCATTAGCAATGATATTTTCTTAGTAAGTAACATCCTATCGCAACTCTACATGTTCAAGTTTCAAAGAGGATTCCTCATTGTAGAATTAACCGCACTGTGCGCTGGCGAAAAGCATCGGGGAGAAAACTCTTTCAAATGAAGATGCAAACTGCCCAATGGGAATAAAGAGAAAAGGCCTTTACTTATAAGTTTGCCTTTCATTGGCCCCTCGCTTCAAGAAACAGTTATGCTTCGCTTCTTCCCGGATGTTCAGTGGGCGGGCTAAGAGGGGCACAGCCGGATTTACTGCCGGTTTTTCATCATTGAATTTATAGACTATATGCCGATGACGCCCAGTCGTGTCTCAGGACCTTTGCATGGTGCCTCAAGATCGGGCTTCATTTCTACTTTCTTATCAACGTTCTTAGGGTAATGAGAGATTAGGAAGCTAAAGTAATTTCGTATATTTTTCGTTTACTTAAAGTAAAGATTACACCATGTTTCAAACCAATTTTGCTAATTCCCGAAGTATCATTTTAGGCTAATAATATGATATCTTATGAATGACATATAACACGATTATTGAGCGTTAATATTATGAAATTTCATCCTGAAATTCAACTGACCCCTTTATATAATTAGCAACGTTAGTTAATCAAAACAATCCAAGGAGAGCATGGACAAATCCTGTACCCGCCTATATTCAAAGTTGTGCACGTTTTTATAGATATCTTCAGAAATTGACGTAATCGTATTTTAAGTAAAATCACCCTCTCTCTCTCTCTCTCTCTCTCTCTCTCTCTCTCTCTCTCTCTCTCTCTCTCTCTCTCTCTCTCTCTCTGTATGTGTGTGTGGTGCAGAGAGTTTTAAAGATTCCTGGAAACGCAACGGTGAAACTGGACACTACCGCTATGCCCGCAATATCTTCAACCGTCTGCCACCAGATTCCTTGTAGCAGAGTAGTGGACGATGACCTTGCAAAGAGTCTTCAGAGGTTATGAGAATGCGTCAAGGCGTAACGGATGAGATAGCAGAGGAGTGGATAGGGGACTCTATTCCCTATATATAAAGTTAAATATAAATGATCGATGATGATGAAGTGTGGAAAGCAAGTTAAAAAGAACTTCACTGTTCTTTTATGCAGTAGAAAATGTCATTAAAATCCCTTGGAGTTATTGGGTGCAATTTGAAAATAATTCTAGTATATAGGATGCTAGCTAAGTTAATTTGAATTATATGAACTCGCAGGCAAGTAAATGGTTATTATTAATGACCAGCCAGTACCGACAAATAACATATGCGCAGTATACATAGAACAAACAGATAAGGGCATGTATATACCAACACACACATACATTTATATATATATATATATATATATATATATATATATATATATATATATATATATATATATATATATATGTATATACATATAACTATATATATATATATATATATATATATATATATATATATATATATATATATATATCAGTGTCTATGTGTATGTGGATACCATATATATATAGAATACCTACTAAACCTTAATTCCTTTCATAGGGTGTGGCATCAGAAAATAGAGCCTTCCTATTTCTGTCAGTCAGTTTTCAGAGGTGAAATTATAGAATTATATTCCAATCTTTAAATCAGCAAATGCTGGAAACCATTTACAGCCGGGTAGACTGGTTAATGGAAGACATGGAACGATCCAAGATCTTTAAAACGTGAGGTAGTGCTGTGTCATTAGACTTCGCAGCCTCAATAATTTCATTTAAAAAAACGAAAAAGTGTCACTAATATAACCGAATGTTTTAAAAAATATTGTTACAGATAATTTATGAATGACTCTTGTAACAAAACTAAACAAAGGTAAAGAACAAAATTCTATCACCTCATTATGCCTATTTAACGCGCAAAAAAATATATTAAAAAATATTGGCCTCTCAAATAGTGAAATAAATATATATGGGAAATTATACGTATTTATATGGGAAAGATTTATTCTAATGTTACTGTCCATAACATTTTAATTTGTAAATTACCTCTATTGTAGTTTATTTCTTTCCTTGTTTCCTTCCTCACTGGACTATTTTTCCCTGTTGGAGCCTTTTAGCGTATAACATCCTGCTTTTCCAACTAGGGTTGTAACTTAGTTAGTAGCAATAATAATAACTGTCTACAAATGACAATACAGATAAACAGGTCATGAAGTGTGGGATTGGCTCTTATCATATTGCAGTTTCACCTCTAAACCAGTTTATGATGTAATAATAATAATAATAATAATAATAATAATAATAATAATAATAATAATATGTTTATATAACCAATAACAGAATGAAAAAGAGTTTCTACAACATTATCGAGAAGTCAGAGTTGTGGTGTATATAAATGATTGAAGATAGTTCTTATTCTTCTTTGATGTACAGCATGCAGGATTCTCTTGTTGACCAATGTACGAACACTATTACACACTTTAAACATTATTAATGCTTACAGTGTTATCTGGCCTAGGACTGTGTCGCACATTTTATATTCTCTTTGTACGTTTCATCTCATTTATATTCAACGACGGTCATTCTCTCTAAAAGAATAATTGCCTTTATCTTTCCAAGAATTCAGAGTTCACAAAAGACATCACTCGACCTTTATTTATGCATATTCATACATATTCAAACTAAAAAACTACTCACACTCATATATGTGTGTGTACATATATACATATATGTATAGATATGTCTGTTTATATATATATATATATATATATATATATATATATATATATATATATATATATATATATATATATATTAGGAAGGGTGTTGTCATTTTAGTTCTGTTGATGAAGCTATATTTTTGAACATTTTTATGCTATAAATTATTAAACAATATATCACCTCACTTTTGTCATCCTCCTACTATCTTTGAGACCCACTTTTGAAACTGCAACGAAAATAGTGATTACTTTATAACGTATTAAAGTATTTTCTGAAGGACTAAACCATTACCGGCAGTGCAGCGTCTCTCTCTCTCTCTCTCTCTCTCTCTCTCTCTCTCTCTCTCTCTCTCTCTCTCTAATTACACGAACCTGGCCATCATTTCTACTTTCAATCACCAAAGTTAGATTTTTATTTCCCGTCTGCTTCATATTTAATCATTTAGGCTCTAGGAAAAATCAGATAACATTCTTTTTATTCGGCATCAATTTAGCAGAGGCAGAACCCACCCAGTGGATTTTCGCGGTCGCCAGAGTAATTGTGGAATTGTATTTGATTAAGAGCATTGGGGATATTTGGTGTTATTTGCTTTCGAAGGAAAGAAGAATTTTTCTCGCCACCAATTCTGGCCA
>NC_090737.1:70174329-70184329 GCF_036898095.1 Palaemon carinicauda
AGCCGCTTTAATAAATAGATAACTGGGTTGAGAATTATGATATTGTTCATCTAAAATTCATGACCAACTGGTGAAAGGAAAGAAAAATAGATTAAGACCAAAACCAAGAAACCCAAAAGCGCAGATGCAGTATGTTGACATTCATTTATCCATGAATGACCCTTGAAATTCTACTGGACGGAACTAGACAATAATAAAAAAAAAACATGAAAGAGCAACTAATCTGCCTCCCCGCATGCATCGCTTGAAGAGGATCTGCTATCTTTATAGGAGAAACTGCCGAAAAATCGGACGACGAGTTCCCAGTCCTATGTTTCGGGATGTCCCCTTGACTGACCTTTTCTCGAAGCAGCCTAGAGACGACTCGGGTTCGTGACGTCACGAGCTCTGGCCTTGACCGCCGGCTGCAGCCCCCTCTTGCTTGATTGATGCAATTCCGGTGTGAGTGGTCTGTCCGCAGGCACCATCCATTCAGTCATTCATCGTGCTTGTCTCTGAATGCTTGCATTGCAGTACTTATTTTTGTGTGTACTGAGCTTCGTTGCTAGGCTGTATTTGCAATTACCTAAAATATAGCTACCAGTGTTTTGGATCGGTTTCGAACCGATTGATCGATAGTTTATGCCCAATCACCATCCATTCTACATTTTGCATCCATAAAAGAATCATATATTTAGTTATCTCCAACAATCCTATTTCATGGTTTCATCTTCCCACCTTCAATATGTCCCAATGTTGACATATTCACATAATTGCTATTGCGTGGATTTTACAAATGCTATTAAAACGTCAATTTTAGAGAATAACAAAAGCCGATAACCATACTAGTTTGAATTTTAGATATCGCGATAAAAGAGAACATATTGACACATATAAACAACACAGACAGACATGCATTGTTACGTGTTTTGAAACCAAAAAGTTTTCAAAACATAAACAACCTACTGTACCTCACGTTTAACTGTGCCTAACCTAATAATCCTAGTTGCCTGTAATGTTTGTTTTATAACCACTCTTACTTTACTAATTGTTCTGTTCAAATCCAATTTTCGTGAGCGTTCCGCTTTACAACACAACTTCGATTTTTCATCTTGAAATCGCCAATCCTTATCATTTGCATAATGCTACTGACAAAGGGCAAAAATAAACAATTTGAAAAGTCATATGTTCAAACCACTAATTATATAATTCAGCTGCTGCTTTGGGACTATACAACTCCCAATAGAATTACCATTGACAAATGTGAATATATGAATTTTTCCCGTCTTTCCATGACTGATAATTGTAATCAGAAAATAGTCTCATATAACACGGCAATGAAGAAATAAATTATGTAAAAAAAACAATGAAACGATAGGCCATGATGTTGAAAATAGCAGTTTACTCAATTAAATTGCTTTCAATATGTTTTGAATTGGCATAAGAGATATATTTTAAACAACTTGCAATCTATATCCACCATCTTCGGAATTCTGGTGACATTGAAGTAGAGTGTGAGAGAATCTAAATGCAAAATAGGCATTACCACGAATCTAACGGTACATCTCAAGGAGGATTTAAGGGAACTTAAAAAGTTATATGCCCCCCTTTTCTCAACTGCTATCTGTGAGCACGAGCATAAAATATTTCAATCGCTAAGCAATATAACAAGGTTAAAATGAAGAACAAAATCATCTATTTTCCCTTCCAGTGAAGAAACGTCAGATCATTGCAGTTCCCCTCCATGGAGAAAATATAATAAACTGTTTAAAGGTGGAGGATGGCACCAGTCTAGGTCTATTATATATGTTTGGCAACGATACTCTTTTGCAGAGTTTTCGCGCAAACCTGCAGCATACTATCCCACGTTAAAAACATAAATAGAAGCCAATGAATGTGGCATACACTAAAGAAATAACGGTCAGGTTAAACATAGATTTCAATGATTTACGCAAATCACATTACTGTTATTTATACTATGTATATATATATATATATATATATATATATATATATATATATATATATATATATATATATATATCACTGAATCCTGTATTCCACATGATTCAAATAGATTTAATATGATGGCAGTGACCTTTCGAAAGTTTTGTTACCAGGCATCATTTCCCAAGTGAACCATATTCACACAAAAAAATAACAGCTATATATATATATATATATATATATATATATATATATATATATATGTGTGTGTGTGTGTGTGTGTGTGTGTGTGTGTGTGTGTGTGTGTGTGTGTGTGTGAATTCTTTTATATAAGGTGTTATCATTTTGGTAATTTTTTTTTTTTTTTTTTTTTTTTTTTAATAAAAGTACAGTACATGGTAGTGGTGGTCAATGCTTCCCGTGATAAAGATGATCAGAATTCTTTTCAATACTATGTTTTGTTCCCGAAAAAAATATCATATAACCCAAATATGCCTTCAGGTTTTAACATTACCACGATATAATACCGAATTTAAGAAATCAACTTTTGTTTCTCTTTACATTAAAGTAATTTTGCAAGGTATAATACAGTATCTAAATAACATTGAGGCTACAGCAATGAAAATCAAATTTGTATGCGACGTGAGAAAACGTTTACTTGTTAGTCCAGAAACTTAACATTAAAAAAATACACCAGGACAATGAGAGAGAGAGAGAGAGAGAGAGAGAGAGAGAGAGAGAGAGAGAGAGAGAGAGATTTAAAAGCAAAATTTTGGAACGAAAACGATGGAAGAAAAGATAAAATAAATAAGGATGACTATAGAAAGAACCACATGTTTCCAGCAGACGATAACGATGGCCAAGGAAAAAGTTTGTTGACGTCACGATACGCTGACGAGGAAAACGCCCTCAAAAACAAAAGAAGTAAAGGTTACATCGCTTAAATTTGATCTCTCTCTCTCTCTCTCTCTCTCTCTCTCTCTCTCTCTCTCTCTCTCTCTCTCTCAAATTCAATTGAAAATTAAACAAATCTATTTAAAGCTATTAACCAGTCCAAATGGAGATATTTACTAATTTCAAAGGATCAATTCAAATCTATCCAGACAAGATGGCAAATTAGCCTTAATTTTCGAATGTTAATCCTACTATTCATATATCTTATACTTCCTTAGAATTTCTGTTACGTACACATGCGCGCGCGCGCGTGCACACACACATACACACATATACATATATACTGTATATATCCATCCACATTTTAACTATTGAATAAAAAGCCATACCTATGATCTTCTATACTTAAAGTGCTTCAAAATCCAAGCAGATCGCTCTATTTGCCTCTACAATATCCATCAATATTTCCTGGATCTTCTAACCTCATTTTCACCAAAATGCACTCCTCAAAACGCAATAATCCATATTTTTTTTTCTTTTTTTTTCTTGGGTAGCCATTTTATTAAATTGTATTTCCACATATATTGTTTCAATTTTTCAGTTGTGACATACTGTATACGATGTAAGCAGTTCATCTCAACTATCTCAAACATTATATTCATTTATTCGCATTCAGAAATTGCCCTACATTTCTATCAAAGAGATTTGGTTGTAAAATCCTTCCATACATTCATAATTTGGCTTACATGGACACTCCTCTGCGAAATGTGTGTGTGCATGTAAGCATTTTCAAAAGGGTTTAGCTAGATTCTAAAACTAATCCCTTCAGCGCTGACGACCATTTTAGGTAACCCTGTAAAATTAAAATCTCCCAGTCTTTCTACTCACATACAGGATAGATTTTTTCAGCTTTCAATTATGAAAAAAATTCAGACGACGATTTCGCCTTTTTTTTTCATTTTTAGCATCCTATACAGAAAAGGCCCATCAGCATTTTTTCTAGGAATATGAAAAAATATAAAATGGTAAAAAATTATAAAAAGATACTAAAAAGATGAACTACAAGCGGTATTAGGCCTATACAAGTCAAAAATGGAGAACACGACATCAGCCGACATGAATGTATGACGTCATTTGTCTCGTTTGTGGACGAAATTAGTAAGGGACTTATTTCGGGAAATTTCGTGTCACAGATAAATGAGAGGACCCACAAATACAAATGGGAGCTGCGAGTTGTTGTACAACAGAAACAAGAGATGATGCACGCAATTTATCATATCGTTCGAATAGGCTCACACTGGCACAAATATGTTTCGTATACGAACTAGGCCAAGTGTATATTCGCATCCTATTAGATGAATTGCGAAAACACTCCGTATCTAAACTAAGTGAAACTGCATATACGCCACACTATATTCACACATAAAGTACCATCTACTTATTTTCCGAAAAGTTATTAACAAAATTAAATTCTTCAAATACAATAGCAGCTCACATATAAAGTGTATAATTACCTCCAGTATTAGTTTAAAGGACCTATTCTAAGACACTAGAATCAGTTTCTTCCTTCTTTAAATCTCTCTTAATTAGCAAACTATCACTAAGTTTTGGATCATGAACAATAAGTGGGTAGTCGAAGAAATATTCGGCGCAGCGGTAACAACCCCGTGTCTCTCTCTCTCTCTCTCTCTCTCTCTCTCTCTCTCTCTCTCTCTCTCTCTCTCTCTCTCTCTCTAACCCTTCTTCTCCGTCTCGTATGTACATCGTAATACTGACTATGACAATGTGCCAATCGTAATGACATTTTCAATGCTGAGACAAGTACATGGCAGGCTACTCCTCCCCATCTAAAAATGGCTATAATCTTTTGTCCATGAAATCAATAATAGAATCCCACAGCAAACCCCACATAGCTAGACTCGAAAGGTCCCCTGTGTCTTATCAGCCAAATGGACACGACACTTCCTAGTCTTTCAGAGAAAGACGAAGAAAAAATAAATAGTTCAGGCCGGCTACACTTTTTTCTTTTTTTATTTCCATCTTTCGGTCGACTGGATTGACAACAAATAGTTAGCGGTTTCGGAGTCACAAAGAACAGTACCAAGACCAGTGACCCGAGCAGAACTAATTATGCTGTAAAAATTTCCATCTCTTTTCCCATCTTACAGTTTTCTTCTTTGACACAGGCCTTTCCAGTCAAATTAAATACCCTCAATTTTCTACTTCTTCTGCATTCCGGTTGAACAATTTTACCAAATCCAATGAGACCGTTCGACCTGCGGAGACAATACAATGCTGATTTGGATGGAACCCGAATTGACCTGCAATTTATCGTACCTTCCAAACCACCTAAATTACCATGCCTCCTATGGACAATATGCGCTGTCAGCACAATATGGGAGTCTAAATATCGACGCGGGATGTTATTTGTTTTCTATACGTAGAAGTTAAGAAAAGTTTGTTAAAATATAGGGACCCTCAGGGCTTCCTTTATAAGCCTAAAACGTCCGACCCAGCCATTCGAAGAAAAAACGCTATCCAACAAATTCCCTCCTAATCAGCAATATATCATTACTTTTTCTCCTATAAAACAAAAGAAAATTCGAATCAACAATTTCTCTCTCTCTCTCTCTCTCTCTCTCTCTCTCTCTCTCTCTCTCTCTCTCTCTCTCTCTCTCTCTCCGTTGAACTATTTTGGGGAACATCCAACTTAGCTCCTGGCGTGACTATTTTTCTTTGACATTTTTTGAAATCGTGATATCCGGTAGAATGTGGAAATGATAGTTATAATTAAGAGACTGAAATGAACTTTGATGTTGTAAGTTTCTAAAGCGAGACATGCCAGGGATAAATGGAAGGGGGGTGTGGGAGTGAGGAGGAGGAGGAGTAAAAGGGAAGGAGGAGAAGAGAAGAAGGGGAAGGGAAAACGGAGAAGACTAATTACTTTTTTGGATGAAGAAGGTGGATGAAGGTCGTACGCTTTTGTGTTACAAGTCTGAGCAAACAAAATAACACGAACCAAAATTGGCAACGTACACTGCTGCGCCACTTCTAAATTACGAGCATTACTCAAATGGTTCTCTACATAACCAGCTTAATTACGTAAGGGACTGAAACAGGTATACTCTCGTTTCCAGGACATTTCTGGAGGCCTTCGCTTGTGTTTCAAAAGCGTAGGCATCTATTCTTGTCATTTCCATGACCAAAGTTCCTCTAATTAAATTAAAACTTTGACACAAAACTGAAATAAAGTCTGCAGTGAACTCATTAAATATCTCTGTTAGATATTCACCGTACTTCTCAATGACATAAATTTCTCTGAGGCCACGCAAATATGTTACTATCTAATAAGTTCTAATATATACTCTATTATAAGGAATAATTTAGTCCTATTGCGTTTTCTGTTTATGTAGACTCTACTGTAAGTAGACCTAGAAGTTTCAACATGATAATCATACCTGACATTCGTATTTTTAAAAATTGATTACAAAGAATCTCTAAAACTGTTAATCCTGTATTGCCTTTTACCATAAGATGGTCGAATCTGTAAACATGCAATATTTAATTAATAAAACATTGAAATTAAATAACAACTAATGAAAATCAGTCAATTAGTAACTAAATGAGCAAGTTTCATCTGATACATCTTCGATCTTACTCAGTCACTATGGACTGGAATCCCCAAAATACTAAGATGTTAAAAACAACTATATCCTATTAACAATTGCAGGAAAAAGATTATGTCGTCTCAGATTTCGTAAAGGAATGTAATATTAAGTTTCTACTGCAATGTGTACTTGTAAATATTTATTGAAATCTCACGTTTTTCTTAGAAATTACTTCATGGGTGATAAATGGTCTTATAAATATCAAAATTGTTTGTTTCAGAGGTGCATTAGTAATGGTAATCTGAGAAATTTTCTTATTAAAAGGCTATTCTTACTTGAATTTTTATTAGCTTTTCTAACTTATCTCATGAAACGACTAATAATACTCTCTCTCCCTCTCTCTCTCTCTCTCTCTCTCTCTCTCTCTCTCTCTCTCTCTCTCTCTCTCTCTCTCTCTCTAATGAAAGGTTATTTAGACGTAAAGCAAATCGTACATCAGAAATTCTTGAAATCACATAGGCTACTGGAAAAGGTCATCTAACGCATCAATTTCATAAATGGAAACCGTTATTTCCTTCAACGAGCTATTTTTCTGCATTCCCGACATCCAACAAATTGCGAGACTTGAATGACAACACTAGATACTACGCTTCGTAGGTGATGAAAAATGACACACGTAATTGGAAACTAAACGACTTGATTTGAGAATAATAAGTCATGCATTGAGGGATCTTTCCTTTGTTCTTTTTTTTTTTTTTTTTTTTTTTTTTTTTTTTTTTTTTTTTGCCAACGTAACCGCTACATACTAGTCACGCTTCGTCTGAAAATACCTCCATAAACCAAGATGATATTCGCCCAAATCAATGAGTCTAAATTAATGATTTTGATGGCAAATGACAGTAAGTTGAAAAAAAAGAAAAAAAAAAAAACATCGAACTATTCTTTGACGTATTGCCAAACATTCTCCAAAACTCAGTTAGTCTCTGTTCAAATACAAGATGACCTAAGGCGATTTTTGTTTCAACAATTGGCCGCGAACGATGGGAAGGAAGCTGGCTTCAACGAGTTGCACCCAGGGCATGTCTCGGTCAACGGTTCCAGCTAAGAAATTCCTTCTAAGGCCCACCACTCCTGCTCTGGTTTCTTTCTTCTTCACCCGCTATGCTCTAAAATTGTCGCATTAATTTTCTCATTGACGTTTGGCCATTTTCAACGGCTAAGTTTCCACTTTTATGACAGGAAAAAAATAGATTTGGTTAAATACTGTGACAAAACAAAAAGCAATCGTAGAATCGTCGCGAAAGAGATACCTGATTTTAGAAGGTTTATAGTAGGGTTTTTACTTCCTTTTACATTTTGGCAATCTAAGCCAATTAACTATACATGAAGAAGAATTTTTGAGGAATTTACTAGATTAAAGAATACATTAACCTTTACTGCCCCTTGATTAATCACCCTCATCGCTGAATCAGTTAATCCATATGGCCTCCTCGTATCCATATATGATAATAAAATGGTCATTTAATTCCCCCCTCTCTCTCTCTCTCTCTCTCTCTTTGTCCCCAAACATCCCTCGAGTGTTTTTTTTCATCAAGACACCGCAATCAGAGAGCAATTCTAAATCTCGAGTCCTTTCTTTAATCTGCGACTGTTAAAGTAATCGCCCAATATCTCCACATCTAATTTTTCCTCAATAACTAGTTTTCCATTTAACGAAATTGTTGATCTCAATCACACATGAATCTTTTTAAACTCTCCTTTCATGACCGCAATTATTACCAACCATTGACTAAAAATTTTGCCATTACTCTCTCTCTCTCTCTCTCTCTCTCTCTCTCTCTCTCTCTCTCTCTCTCTCTCTCTCATGTGGGAAGAAGTAAGACAGTGTAACATTTAAGAGTAAAGAATCTCCTAGCAACTAAACATCCCGAACATGAATCAAAGTTTAATTTCTCTGAGGTGATTTGTTTCGCACTACAGTACTTATTAAACAGCGAACAGATTTACATGCATTTTGAGGCCAAATATAGATAGATAGACAGATAGATAGATATTCTTATTGACCACAATACAAAATAATCTGAATTTTACAAAAGAATATATGGCCCAAATTACAAAATTAAATACAATAGATTTTGTACAATCTCTTATACAAACTAAATGAATTTCAATTGCACATTTATTGTACTAAAACTAAAAACAAAACATATTTAACTATACGCCATCAACAAGTTCCTGTAATTACAAATTTACACATTATAATAATGTTACATTCAATACAAAGAAAGCTCATGTACAATTTTACATACTACATCATAATCAGTTCTGGTTAATAGCAAAGTCCAAAGCTATGGTAACGTTATACGTCTGCCTGATCTGTAACGAAAGTGGACAATTTTCAATGACATGAGTCTTGTCTG
The DNA here is from genome assembly GCF_036898095.1 of Palaemon carinicauda. Lineage (NCBI taxonomy): Eukaryota > Metazoa > Arthropoda > Malacostraca > Decapoda > Palaemonidae > Palaemon > Palaemon carinicauda. The sequence continues at coordinate 70,183,178 of NC_090737.1, forward strand.
GACTCCACCGCATGAACACAACCTCTCATCCATTGGCAGACGGCCTCTACCTCTTCTGTTCCACCGACCTGTCTCAACTGCCAATGAATGAGCACTTAACCGTATTCTTGTCCATGATACACGTTCTATTTCATTAAGTCTTAATCGGTTTGTATAAATGTCATGAACGACTAAATCTGGGTTAACAGTTTTATAGAATATAATCCTATTGTTTACATGAAATGCTTATAGAGCATGATGTACGTCTTACACGTTTCTCTCGAAGTTTAGCTAAACAGTCAACTTATGGCATTTGTACCATTGGAGGGAACGGATTTCAACAATTCTACGAGTTAGAAAATTAATAACAACAATAATAATACTGATGGCTAGAGGAGAAAGATTTTACATCAGCATTAATGTGAAATTGATCCTTAATAGCTTAATCATTTCATTTAGAAATACAGTATGCATATAGCAACGAGAATGTGTATATATACTTTATAAAACCCAGTTTATGAGACTGTGTAGCATTACAAATATCTGAAGTGAAAATGATTAGGTGATGACTTATCAGAAAACTGCTCCCAGCGTCACAACTTTTCATTGGGACAATTGTAATAGATTACAGTGAAATATTTAGTGCTATTACTATCACAATTATCGTTGTTTTAATGGTTTCTTTTGTTCGATCGTCATACTCACACTCACATAAAACCCTTGAAAGAAATCATCAGTTGTCACTGCTATAGAATTGTCATTTAGCCAAAACCAAACATTTGGTGAATAAAGTGAGTTTTCATTACAGTTATCACCAAAGACTCAATGGAACAGAGCCAAAGTCCATTAACAATAATAAAGTCTTCTATTGATCAGTAGAATCAAAGATGAAAATAAGGTAATCGCGTCATTAACCAAGAAATCCTTTTTTTACCATCATATCAATAAACTGCATAAAGAAAAAACCACATTCGAATTAAACTACAACCCTCACCACATTTCCATAAGATCCAGATAAAGAACACAAACATACAAGAACAGTTTACTAATTACATGAGCGTCTATTAGAGTCCCAACTTGTTCCTTCGAAGTTTTGTCGTGAAACTACGTTCTAAGCTGCAGGGGGTTTACAGAATAAGTAACGTTTTTTTTAACATAACCTAAAGTTACCTT
>NC_090737.1:70186829-70194329 GCF_036898095.1 Palaemon carinicauda
GTGGGGATACCTCACCGTGGTGAAAGGGGCTGTGTATCGTCATGATCAGCAAACCTATGCTAGGTTGGGCCACCCATACTAACTTGGTTTGCTGTGAGCGATTAGACAAAAATCTCCCACCATCACCAATTCTGTGGATGATGAAAACTGGCTGAACCCTAGACATGATTTGACATGTCTGTGACCTTTGTCCTTCTCTAGACTAGAAACAGCTGCATTTGGTGTTGTATGTATATATATATATATATATATATATATATATATATATATATGTGTGTGTGTGTGTGTGTGTGTGTAAACAAATGTATATATATAAAATATGTAAATATATATATATATATATATATATATATATATATATATATATATATATATATGTGTGTGTATATAATCATGACATGCGCAATCATGGATATTCGTAGAAAGAGTCGGTTCTCTAGCATTTTAGTCAATATCCCCTCCTCCTCCCCCCCCCCCACCAGCTGTGGTAAGATGTCTCCTTTTTAGTTAAATCAAGAGTAAATCTGTTAATAGAAAATGCCCGGACAAAATCACGTGCTTCTCAGAAGATGGGGCAATCGTAACAGGACAGAACCCCCTTTAGCTTACCCTCTAGAACGTAACAACAAACGAATTTACAAATTCAATTTACTTTAACTTACGTTTTAAAGACTAAATGAAGCTTAAGACTTTATCATTAACAGAAGAGAAACATATCTTGTGCGTGTCTGTAAAAGGCAAGTAAATAAGTAAATAAATCCAAGCAGATTTTTTTTATATATATATAAATGAAAAACCTTTTCTCCAGCTAATCAACTAAAAGCTCTCGTCCATTCTTGTTTAAACCAGTCGCATACATTACCATCAAATCTGTTCTTTTAATTCAATCCTTCAGCGCATTTTCTCCTTTCGTCTCCTCTTATTCCTCCTTCCCCAACTCGCCCCTATCAAACTCCTGTCCCCCTCCATCCCCTCCAATCCTATCTCACGTGTCCTAAGGACTTTGGGTCCACGTCCCTCTCCTTCAAGATATCCAATGCCACCAACTCTGTTCCATTGTTATAAAACACATTTGCTTTTGGTTTTCTGATCACGTTAATCTCTCTCTCTCTCTCTCTCTCTCTCTCTCTCTCTCTCTCTCTCTCTCTCTCTCTCTCTCTCTCTCTCTCTCTCTCTCTCGCTTTATTGCATAAACAAACTAAATTTCGGACGACTAGTTCCACTTTGTTTACTGCCTCCAACTACGAAGTCATGTCATGAAAATATGCATTTTTTTTTTCTTTTTTGGGGTAAGCGTTTAGGATTTTTTCTTTATAACATTTTCCAAAGGTCGACGCAGTTATTAGTTTGTATTGACGACAACATCACCTCATTAGAATCTATATCATGAAACATCAAAACCATATAAAAGCAAAACAAACATCACTTAACTTACCAAAAAACACATTTGGCTTCGATATTACCTAACCAATGAATGTAAAAAACAAACGCTGACAATTCAAATGCTCTACTGCATATTCATCTCTTCAGTTGCCGTTTTGTTGGAAAGGAAAACCGAACAAAAAACGAACAAACAAATTTGGAACAAATCTCTAATGTCAGTTTTCCTACAGAAAGCGGATATTCCACTGCACCACTGTTGCATTTCCATTCGAAACCGACGCCCCGTGTTGCACCATTTTTTCAAAGTATCATTTCCCGGTTACTCCCAAACACAGGGTCACAAAAACTGTTTCGGTTGGACGAGTAAAGTGAAAAAGCAGATAACCCTGGGAACAAAAGGCCGCTGGAAACAATTTTGATTGGATTCTCTTATTTACCCATCTGGATCTACAACGCTAATTTTCTCGCTCGTGCTTAGCAGGAAGATTTACAATTGCAATACCGTAATATAAGATAATACATTTCTCTTTTCCCTTAATATTTTTATTCTATTCTTTCTTCTTTAATGTCATATGAAATAAAACTAAATTCACGAGGTTTAAGTGTTTATGCAATAAGGCTTATAAGAGAAGATTAAGTGGGGGGAGAGAATGGAAGAGTGCCGATAAAATAATATTCTGTTTTCAGTACATTAAAAGGTTTTTATTCCTCATTAATTTCATTATATCCCACTACGAGACGTCACATCAAAGAGGCATCAGTTTGTATTCGATTATATTTAGTCATAACCTAACACAAACTGAACAGCAAAACATCAATAAAATAAGATTAATATTTCATTTTCAATTTAATATCTTTTATTATTATTATTATTATTATTATTATTATTATTATTATTATTATTATTATTATTATTATTATTATTATTATTAGCTAAGCTATAACCTTAGTCTGAAAAGTAGGATGCTATAAGTCCAAGAGCTCCAACAGGAAAAGATAGCCCAGCGAGGAAAGGAAATAAAGTAATAAATCAACTACGGGAGAGGTTATGAACAATTAAAATATTTTAAGAAGTTTCAACATTAAGATAGATCTTTCATATTCAATATAAACTATAAAATCTCAGTTTACAGCGATACAAATCAGCAACCGAGAGGAACATCGTTCTTGCAAAAATGTTAAAAGCAATATTGCAGTAGAGTGCCAGCCAATCCGGCTTCTTGTTCCCACCGAAAACCTAGTTAGCCTTGACAGACTGACTGCCTTGATACACCTCTTCCTCACCTTCCGACCGCCTACGTGTGAAGACTCCCTTAACCTTCATGGACGCCTTCTTGCCAGATGCCGTACGTAACAATTTGGGCATTGCATTCACCCGTGGGTTTCAATCACCTTCATTTCTTGAATAATAAGTCTTTCAAAGGATAGAAAAAGGCTACGGCAGATTTGGTCAAAAGTAACCAGTTGGGCTACATCCTGTCTTGCGTCATTATGGTTTATATAATAAACAACATATTAAACCAGCTCTATTATCGATACTGACTTCGGCATTGAAACCTGATTGGCTTTGAATTGACTAAAATGCAAATTGCTGTAAAATTGCTCATTTAAAAGTTGAAAGAAATTCGTGAAAAATAAATAAATACTTCCTTAAATGTAAACCCGTCGTTCCGCATGTATCTTGAAATTTTAGCATGCATACCCACGCAATATATACCCAAGTTGGAGAAAAAATTATAAATATGATATCCCCTGATCATTTTGTAATCAATACTTATATAAAATTTTGCTTTTATACCTATGGTGATAAAATAATTGAACACGCAACACGTATCATTTATTCTTGTTATTGTTCGTGTAAGGATCTATCTCAGGAAAACAATATTACCGGTTTTATTGTCACAACCCAATATCTTCCACATTTAGCATGATTAATTAGGCACCTACCGTATATTACTATTGCATACATATTTGTAGCAAACCTAAAACGACTTTCTTCTGTCTCCTTTGAAGCGCGTTCCGCCAACTATGCTCTGTTTATTTCCAATCTTTGCAAACTTTGTCACCATTCACATCATTGTCGTTAGCTTGAAGGAATTTTCTTCGTGAACCTTCTCCAGTTTAGGTAAGAGAGACGTAAGCTTACTTGGCAAAGATTTAATTTGAAGTGAAGTTTTAAACTTACTAGGTAAGGCTTCAAGCTCAAAAGTAAGTTATGAAGTTTACATAGATAGCTTTGAGGCGCATGTGGGATGACGTTGATGTTACAGAAAAACCTTGAAAAATTTAATTTAAAACCATTATATTTGTTGAAGATAAAACAGGATTAATTAAAAGCTTTAAAGTCCGAAAGTAAATATTGAAGCTAACGCTAGAAATTTTCAAGGAATTATGAACAGCCTTCAATTTAAAATCGGTGAAGCCTTAAAGTCCTCATGGAAGAACTTTAAGTTTACATTAAAACGTTTTAGGTTTATATTTTGGAGCTTTAAAGCTTAAATGGTGAATGGCTATAAACTCGCACTCTTTCACGCTTGGTCTCAATTAAAAACAAGAGGAGATTGCAATTATAAGAGCCATGATTAAAATACGGAATGGGTAATTAGCCAAGCGCATCAAAATCACAGATCGTCAGTATCATAACCGACTAAATCCGCATCAACGTCATGAATATACTATTATCAGTAGCAATTACTTTTTCATTAACCATGAAATGTAATAAGCTTAAGTTATTATACAACACAGCAGTTCGTGGTCTCGTACCTAGAACGTTCCCTGACCAGCAGAAGGCTATAGGTCCGAATTTTGAGTGAGTTACCAGTCTTTAGACCAGTTTCTCCGTATTCCCTTGTGACTCTCTTGACATAGGTAGTGAATTTGGAAGCCAGTAGTTAACTGTGATGAATCCCAAGCAGGGTGAAGAACGGCATGGAGATAGCAACATAATAACTAAGGACCTGTTGAAAACAAGGAAGCTAAGACATTCTAGAATACATCACCTACTCTAATTCCTTAAGCTTTATTTTGTTCCCTGATCGCTAACAGCTTGTTGATCCACGCAAAGGAAACGATTGACAAGTTTTCCTTCTGTGACAAGACTCCAGTCATTGCTTGAAAGGTACACATTGGTATGTCTTCAATCACTATATTTGCCAAAGCGCATAATATCAGAAATCTTTCGTGGGCCAATTTAAGTTCTGCCACGAAGCTAAAGGTGAACATATCCTTGAGCATAGAAATGGCTTTCTAAGAAGTAATTTTCATTAGTTCGTAAAATCATTCCTACAGGAAGAAATTGTGCACTTACTTTTCTATACCATAATGATCAGCAAATGCAAATTTAAGCAGACAATCAAATATAGAGTTTAGATGATAATGTAGCTATAAAAATGGATATATAACACGTAAAAAGAAATAAGCAGTACAGTGGTTCTTCAATTTACGAGTTTAATAATTCGTTCTGGGAGTGTGCTCGCAACCCAAAATGTTTGTAAACCAAAATATTTTTTCCCATAAAAAATAAAGCAAATTTACAAGTCGCACACGTCCACCAATACACATGCGCACTCATTTTTAAAGAATTGCACTCTTTCAAGGAACAAATTATAATCCCTAACTTAAAAACTTCATACATATTAATAATTCACAATTTGTCGTCTATTTCAACACTCTTGCATTCAACTTGCACAAAGACCCTAGCTACAGAACACTGCATTTGTCTTTTCTTTAGGAACGTGTGAAAATGCGATATCGCACTGTTGGTAAATAGATTCACTGCTCGCCCTGCCAAAGTCCTATCTGGGTGATGTATTTTTACAAAATTTTGCAGGATTTCCCAACTTTTTAGCATCTCCCTTATTTCACTCAAATCAAGAGGTTTGCCAATCTGTTCTTCCTCTTCCTCCGATGAAACTTTCCCCACAACTTCTTAATACTACTCCTACAATTCTACCAGTTCCTCGGTTATCATCTTCTCACTAAGCTCAATCAGAAGATCGCTGATGTAATCCTTTACCGACTCCAACACCATTGACTTGCCCAAGAACACAATTTCATCGTCAACTACATTCTGGATTGTTTTGAATCCCTCAAAATCGTATTTAGGAACGCATTTAGGCCACAGTTTCCTCCGTCCAGAACTGAATGCTGTGTTGGTAACCCTTTCTCAGGCTGAGTTTCAGAAAATTCCCGGAGATAAGGTTGTTAGCTCCAGGCCTCTTTTCTTGCCCTGCCAGATACTGGTAACATTTACTACTGGGTCGACTTGTGACCCATAGTCTAGGCTCGAACACAGTACAAGGAATGACTTACATCCAGCTGACGATGGGAAATGTTCTTTCCAAAACTCTCGAATGGTGAGGTTGATTCTTTCGGCGACCTCAAAGCATCGCTTTCATATTGCCTTTGTGTACAACTTCATAAAGTTTGAGATTGAAACGCTTTTTAATCATATTATGAAGTGCTGTTAAACAAATAATGATATTTCTGCTACAATATACAATTGTCAGACGTCTCATTAATTTCCGTGAAGAACACCGGAATTAAGCCAAATGTACTATTGTACACACATAAACACATGTATATATATATACATATAGAGTAAGTATTTATATATATATATATATATATATATATATATATATATATATATATATATATATATATATATATATATCTGTGTGTGTTTAGTCGCATGTAATTAGGTTTTTTTGTGTGCATATAAAAGTATAAAAAAACTCACTGCTCAAATGGACATGTCCTAATGTCTTGCATATCCCTTCGCTTCGAAATTTCAGGCTATTGGTAATCATAATTGTGTCTACAATACTCATAAAACATTGATAGCTTGATAGCTTTTGGGGTGTAAAAAATTGGTCTGTTTTCTTTCAACTTTTTAGCCTTTTTTCGGTAACTCATTTCAGCAATTGACATTATCTTAACTGCTTGTTTTTCCTCTTTATTACCATTTTCCCCTCCGAGGTCATTGGTGAAGTTTTAACGATGCTATTGGAGGACTTCCAATATCAACATCTTATCACTGCTGTGAAATGGCCAAAGTTTCTTTATTTCTATCTCCTTTTTCCTCTCCCTTTCCATAGACCAATTCAGCTGCCCTTTCAAATACGCGACCTTCCTTCCTGTTACTCTAGGGTTCGTTGGTATTCATTTCCTCAATCGTTTCTTTTTTCTTTTTTTTTTTTTTTTGCTTGTGATTCTGCACTGAAAGCAGTTTTCGTTTCTCCTCTGCTGGTTTTCACTCCTACTGTTTTCTTATTTACCGTTGGGAGTGGATGGGCAAAACCTGGGGATGTTACAATGGCATCTCCGATTCTTTAATTCAATTTGATCTTCAGTCATTTGCATTTGTGACTTCCGATTAAATGTATCAGGATTTTAGTTCTTCCTCTGTAGATACTTTAAATTGTGTCAGTTTGTGAAACAAAATCGAATTTGTTATATCTTTTCATAGCTAGAAAACGCCGCCTTCGGTGTCCAAAATTCATTCTAAATAACCCCCTTCTATCAAATAGCTTTGTGGACATGCCTTGTAGAAAGACACGGATAATAAACTACGGAATATTGGTGTAGGATGTGGGACTCCATTCTTCCCACCTCTGATCTGACTCACAACTATGGGTTGTTACTCATTTACATCTACAGTAGGTTGACTGACTGCAAGAAGGAATTGAACACTACATCATGCCAATGTTAACTCACTTTTCTACCCATAAGGTCCCCTCATTCATCACTAAATTGAGTTAACAAGGTGAAAAATCCCGGCAATTACCATATCTCTAATATACGTGACTCGGCTCATTGAAGAGTCAATGACCTTTGGTGGTATATAAAAAATTGTTTTTAAACAAGTTTATTTTATCATGAATTGAATAAAAGATCCATCATTGTAATCACCGTAATCTATTATTGTCCTTGTACTGTACTGTATATAAACATAATTAAAAGAAATAAATAGCATGGATCCTACATAAGATAATGATGATGTAGGCAACGTGAACATTTTCCCTGGTCAAGCATCCAATTCGAATCTTGCACCCAAATACTCTGAATCTTGAATAATCAATTCAGAAAATCCTGGAATCAATAGACTCCAGAAGT
>NC_090737.1:70196829-70206829 GCF_036898095.1 Palaemon carinicauda
AATAGATCGTGGGAATTTGTGAATAATGCACAATAAGCCACCGAAATCATATCTCAAAAACTAATCATCACTGCCAAGGTTACAGGAAGTTGCGTAGGGCGTCGGATCCGTGTTACCCAATATTTGCGAATAAATATCATATATGGAACTAAGATTACATCCTGTTCCTTATTTTCCCGATTTTCTTCTTTCCAATAGATATTTCAGTGCCGTAGTGAAGAATTTTTTAAAATGTTTTCACGTACTTACAAACAGAAATTACTTCGCTTTAAAGAATAAAGCAAACCCTCTGAACACTCGCATGTATGTGGACGAGCAATCTGAAAATAGCCAAACTGATGCTTACAATGCATATATATGTAATATAAAAAACAGATCTAATCTACTGAAAACTATAAATTTTGAAATAATGTGCCAAATGTATTATACATACGCACAAACGCACAAAACGCAGGCAACATTGGTGGATGCCATTTGCATGTGAATAGATCTCTTCCAGCGCTACATGAAGATGGAAAAGATCTCAAGGATGGTTACAAGCTGATCACATAGATGGTGTGTTCGTATAAGCATAATAATGATAGATGTCTTCGTCCGTATGATGCAAAGCAAGTGATCGTACTTACGGGCAAATAACACCCGATGTAGCCGACATAACTGAGAAAAATGTTCTCTTAGAATTCCAGGCATGAAGTTCATTCTTAAGCTTCATTTGTATTCCTTGGCCATTTCCTTTTAAAGGAGATTCTTCAAGGTCCTTCTAATTAACTGCACACCCCCCTAACCCCACATGCACACGTGCACAATAGTAGCGACAGGTATTCAACTGGCTATGTGTTATGGCTAATTCATAACAATTATAATTTAAATGCATTAACATTTTCATAAATAGATATATAGGTATATGAATAGATAAATATACAAATATATATATATATATATATATATATATATATATATATATATATATATATATATATATATATAAATGTTATACCCCTTTTGGAAAAATTAGACATTGCTGTAGTGTTTAAATATAATTGTACATTAAAAAACATGTTAATTAAGAATAGTTCTGGAAATGATAATAATGTAATATATAGCATTCCTTGTTCAGAGTGTAACCTATTTTATGTCGGCCAAACATCCAAAAGTATACCAGTCAGGTTAAAACAGCATCAGGTGGCCGTCTCCAGGGGTTCTCTTAATAATGCCTTGGCCTCCCACTGGTTAGGGTCAAGTCACAGAATTGGTTGGTCAAAGGCGGAAAAAGTAATCCATGTAAATGACTATTTCCAAAGGAATATTGTTGAATCATTTTTAATCTCCTGTACTCAAGGTAGAAATTTGAATCTAAGCCCAGGTCTGTTTTCCATTAATCCAGTATTATCCTTTTATCTAAAATCTGACTTCTCCGGAATTATTAAGAAACTGACAGCTGTTGTATCCCCTTCTCCTGTATAAATACGATGTCTTTGTATATGTATTCTCATTGGTGAGTTTGATAATGTCCTGAGTGGATGAAAGTACTAACTCCAATCAAGTCTTTTTCATTTTTCCTTTCGTGGCTATAATACATATATAAATACATATTATATACTATATATATATATATATATATATATATATATATACATATATATATACATACATATCATATACTATATATATATATATATATATATATATATTCATATATATAACATATATATATATGTATATATATACAAGTATATATATATATATATATATATATATATATATATATATATATATATATAACATATATATATATATATATATATATATATATATGTATATATATACAAGTATATATATATATATATATATATATATATATACTGTATATATATATATATATATATATATATATATATATATATATATATATATATATATATATATATATATACATGTGTCTGTGCGTGTGATTGTAGAGTGTATGACACTAGTTTTCAGACAATTTTACTATCAGTTTTCACCTCGTTACTGACATATGTTAACAAAATCTGATCAATGTACTTTCGTTTATGACATTCCAAGCACATTTATTTGGCTATAAATAATTCAACCTATAGTCTTCATAAAAAATTCCCAGATCTCGCGACACGATCCAAACAGAATGAAAATAGGAATATCTTTTAATATTTAAGCATAGATCTAACTACTACAAAGGAATTAAACACTTCCTAATCTACAAGAAAAGTGCAGCGCTTCAGAAATATGAAAGGACTCAGGTTTATATAGTTTGGGAAAATGTAAATTATCTTTAAAATTTTGTGATTTCAGGTTATTTCTTTGATGTGAAACCTTTTATTCTACTTCAGGAAACATCAAACCTCATAAATTGAAATCTATTGATTCAACCGATTAGTGTCTCGTATTTGTGTCAATGTTCGTGTTTTAGCCCTTATGATTGGAAAGATATTTTCCCCGAAAGCTTCGTTGATCGTAATAAATATAGCCCAAAATGTTGAAACTTCTGCTTTCCATCACTTTTCTAGTAAATATATGTAGACATAGACAAATCGGCGAAGACAAAGTGCAATATGCCTAGGAAAACGAGAGCTATGGTGGCTGTTACTGCAAGACACGAGGCTGAACGAGATACCGGAGGGGTTAGTCGAGTTGATATAAAAACGTAAACCGACGACTTGCCCAGGAAGTGGATGACAAACTCGATAGGTTGACATGCCTTGCCAAGTGATGAATCAGCTAGTGAAAAACAAGGAAAGACCCTGAACCTCAATAAAGTAGGTCATGGGACTCGCAACCTCACCACATAGATTCTTGCTGAATAGGACAAGAGGAGTGTACGTGACCCGTCAAAAATGACGGCGAAATATTTCGATAGACAGCCTATGCACACACACACAAATCCCTCTTACCAAGGTAAGACTATTCCCTCTCTCCCTCACCTAGGGACGGATATTATATATATATATATATATATATATATATATATATATATATATATATACATATATATATACATATATATATATATATATATATATATATATATATATATATATATATATATATATACAGTATATATATATATACATATATATATATGTATATATATATATATACAGTATATATATATATATATATATATATATATATATATATATATATATATATATATATATCTATCTCCAGACACTTGCTCTTCAATATATAGGTGAAATTAACGAATTTTGGCGTCACCTTTTCCAAGGAGAAAATGTTTCATGATGGCTGTATGATTGTTCATATTTAAAAACTAATTCTGTTTTATATTTATGCAGAATTTATAGATTATGTGTCACTATCAGACCTAACCGTTTAAAGGTTTAAAATTCAAATATTTTCTGAAACATATCGTGGGATATCAATCAAATATTAATTCAACTGTGGAAAAAGAAATAGTATTAGTTTTTCAATGAAGAGCTTCAGCTTCTGAGATACAAAATAGTTGTTCAAATTCAAGTTGAACAACCAAAATAGGTTACGAGAGTAAACTCTTGGTTTGTACCCAAAAGCTTGTGGTGAGAGAGAGAGAGAGAGAGAGAGAGAGAGAGAGAGAGAGAGAGAGAGAGAGAGAGAGAGAGAGAGAGAGAGAGAGGTTGCTTCATCTAAGAATAAATTAAAAATATATAATGCCTTTTCAGGTGATAATAAAGAACGATAAAAATTTTGATACATAACTTAGTGATAATAAATTTGAAAGCCTCACCAATATTCAGTTTGTGCAAATGAAAACAGTATTTTCAACAACAACAAAAATATTATAAAATATTAATCTCTAAATTATTTTTTTTTAATCTCACCATTTTAAGTTTGTGAAAACAATGTAACAACACCAAGACTAAAACGAATAAAGATGAAAATAGAAAATGAAATCTAAGCTCAAATTTACGATCAAGACCTGCCATTCTTCTTTCGTCACCGGAGGGGAAAAGATCCATGTGGGGGGATTGCCCGGTAGACGGGGGGTGGGGTGGTTGTGAGGGTGTTAATGGGGTCGGAGGAGGGGGTTTTGAGAACGCCATTAAAGAATTTCATTACCGCAATCGTCTTGGATTGCTAGGAGATGTAGAGACATGCATAAATGCATGCTAATGAACTCTTCGAAGAGAGAGAGAAAGAGAGCTAATGTACTGTAGATGCCGTAATGGCCGTCAGATGGTTCCGATATGGAAAAGACGTTAGGCTTAAATGAGTTTCCTGCTTTGTTTTTTTACAAAAAATAAAGAAAGAAAATACTTTGTAATTGGGGAGGAAGAGGGAGGTGTTACAAAGTAAATTCAGCCAAAAAAAAAAAAAAAAAGACCACTACTAACCTCTGTGGAAGGTCTCGTGTGATGCTGTCTAGTCTGGGCAAATGGATTCAATTTGGAGTATCTGGAGTAAATTTGTTTGTTTGGCTGACTGTGTGCATGTTAAAAAGGGGGGGGGGTAATATTTGTTAACGGCCTCTCATGTTGATAAGGAGCAGATTTTACTTCTAAAGATTTTAAGAACAGTGAAATTCCAAACATTCATTTAAACTTTTTTTTTTTCTTTTTTTTTGTATTTTACAGGTAGCAGTATTCAACAATAATCATTTAATATCTTATTCATATGCTCCACCTCTTATTAGTCTATTTCCATAGGCAAAGCGCACGTACTTCAATTCTTGGCTAGCTTAAATGAGAGACACTTTTGACTGAAGGCATAATCTTTTCGGGAAAAATTATTAGATCTCACACTTTAAAACTTTCATTATCTTGCTATTATAATGCTCTTTTAAACACGCAGTTTACATTGAAGCTGAAAATCCAATATTCATAAAACTCAGTTAAAGTACGTATAAATCCTAATCATAGGTAATAAAATACATAAATCACAGTATCAACAAAGGCACTCAGAAGTAAACATGACTCAGCCAAGGCCATTCCAACAAGTAGTCGGCTCTGAAACATTTATTTATATCTGTTTTTCTCAGTATTTGGAAGGTTATATCTATCACAAGTACGAAAAGTTTTGAGCAAATTTGTGTCAAGACGTAGTTGGTCAGTGAACTTCTCAAAATAATAAACTATTAGGAAATAAATGCTTAAAGTCGAAGATTTGTCGCCATGGATACCAACTCACCTCAATATAAAGATGGTTTCCACGGGGCCAAAGCGTAAACCCTGGAGAGTAACTAACAAAAAATGCAAATGGTTTCCATGGAGACAAATCGTCAACTCTTGAGCCAATCTTCACAAACATTTATTCTCTTGAGACCACTTGATGATCATACCTGCCTAGGATTTTACTTTTCACCTGTTCTTGAAATATCTTGCAAATTCACAGACAGAGAGACAAACTCCAGTAGAGAGGAACCATTGGTATACGTTAAATATGATGCAATTTCATTTATCAGCTGCGCATCATTCATGACAGAAGCATTAGCAACAAAGTTTTATGACTTTCAAATTTCATTGCTTATAGCTGGTTCAAAATCAAATAGCTACACTTTAATTTGTAAATGACAATTTGAAAGACTTTTAGTAATGCACTTGAAAGCATGTAAGGCACATACATAATGAGGCTAAACTAGAAAAAGCGCATCGTTCATACCAAACCCTCTCTTTGTATCCATTCCATCTCCTGAATGTAGATCTATGGATGCTGAATTCCTTAATAGAGCTCTATCTAAAATAAGGGCATGATATAAATTATGAGACATGAATCCTGAGGAATTTTTTTCATTTTTTGAATCTACCTGGTTTCGAGTATATTTCTCCTGTCTGGTCTTCAGCTGCCGACTCTCATCTTAAATTGTTGGGCATAAACTTGCTGTCTATTAAATTACTTACTCGTCATCCTAATATTAATCACTGGTAAGGTCGTTCAGTTAGTTCTTTGTGCATGTTGCATAAGATTTTTCATAATTCTTACCATCCTTTGCATTCATATTTTCTCAGACTGTACCATCTAGTACGTATTACTAGGTATGCCGTTAATTCTAACAATCATGCCTTCTCCATCATAAGGCTCAATACTACAAAATATTCTAGAAGTTTTATTCTAGCTGTGATCAGATTGTGGAATGATCTGCCTAATCTGGCGGATGAATCAGAGTAACTTAAGAGTTCAGACTTTTTCTTAATGACTTTGTGTTGAACAGGTTTTAAAGATTATTTATGACTGGTCTCTTTTAAAACTGTTACTGATCTTCAAGTATTTCATATATTTTCATTCATTACTTATATACTGTATAGTTTATTGCTATTTCCTTATTTCCTCTCCTCGCTGAGCTGCTTTCGCTGTTGGAGCCCTTTGGGCTTGTGGCCTTCTGCTTGTACCATGGTTGTAGCTTGGCTAGTAACAATGATAACAATAATAAGGAATTTTAAGTTCAGGAGAGACATTCATTAAAAAGAAAATAGAAATGCTGCATCACATGCCCAAATAACGTAAGTACAAGATTTCCCCCCAAAGCCTTCTCTGTCATCCTCTCTGTCTCTCTCTCATTGTCAACAAAATGTATGCGCAACACACATAAACGGTGACCAGTAACAAATAATGAGACTTTCCTCACTAATGGCTTGGTACCTCACATTCGGGATTCCGTAGTCTGTGGGACATAGCATGAAAGCTGTAAGCAGTTTTGGTCGAAACTGTTGCAGCAGACGCCTGAACCAGTAGCCTCTTGCTAGTGCAACTTTCCCTGAATTGTACCAGTTCCAGGAGTTTCAATATTTGAGAAACTGAACGAAAGCCTTCGATAATTGACGGTGATTACTTCGGGGTTTTCGAAGCACAGAGTAGAAGCGCCATTGTGCTTTACCCAGTGCAAATAACTCGCCCATCGGTCCACTATTATTCTTCTCCGCCAATCCCAAGAGTTTTAAGGATTCTTAGGATAATTTAACCAGGCAGCATAATGCCAAGAAAACTCGAATTCCCGGTGAACGAAAGGGAGAATTAACGTCGGATATTTCTTAAGAGAACACATGGTGAAAAGAAGAAAATGGAAACTCAGATACGTTCTCTCAAACTGGGTCGGGAAAATAAACGCTTCATTTTCTAGAAAACTTGATAGGAAATATAAGCATTCTGCTCTTCTAAAATATGGGTGAGAGAATAATCATACACAATTGTTTACAATCTCTATGGCAAATTAATACTTAGAATTCTCAATTCCAAATCAGAAAACTATAAAAAAAGAAAAATAAACTTATGAAACAGCAAATACTGCAAGAACAAAAAATCTAGAAAAGGAAAATAACATTTCATAAACTATACGCTTCGCAATGAAATACTAATACCATCAATGATGAGAGAGAGAGAGAGAGAGAGAGAGAGAGAGAGAGAGAGAGAGAGACTTCTCAAGCAATCAAAGGAAACAGTCAGAATAAAAATGAGAAGCCTTCTTCCGCAGTATACTGCAGAGTTCTGGAAAGTTAAGTGCCAGAGGTCTTTTTGCACACTTCAATCGCCCGAGTTCAAAGTTAGACGCAAGGCAACTTTGTATTGTGGCTGCTCTCTGTCATCCAATTAGAATTTCGGCCAGGTTCCTCATGTTTTCCGCCATTTCTTTCTCTCTGGGGAAACTCTGAGCATTTTAATGCATGGCCGGCGGCTTTCGAGATACATGTATTTAGATTGAATCATTTGTCAAAGTTCAACGGCTAATCACAGTTCATTTGGGCTTCGCAGTGTGTTCTGTTAGAATATATAAAAGCTTTTTTCACAGAGAGAGAGAGAGAGAGAGAGAGAGAGAGAGAGAGAGAGAGAGAGAGAGAGAGAGAGAGAGATATCGTAAATTCATTTTAGGTCTAGCAAGAACTTGGTTATGTGTCACAGACATTCCTGTAAGTGAACGAGGCAAGTTGTTTGCCGTATGTATAGCAATCCTAAAAATGAGTAGTTCACTTCCTGTAATCTAATCAGCATTTTTTAAGTGATCTACGAAAGATGGCCACTTCCAAAGCAGTCGAGGTTATTTATTACGGATTTGTATGACCTTAACGGCATCCGCTTCAATCAAACTCAGCTACTCCCCCTTTATCTTTTTAGAAAAAATGCCAGTTAAAGGGTGGACGTAATGTCTTAATCTAACCAAAATCTGAAGAAAACGAGAGAAATAAGGAAAGGATGGAAGAAGGTGACATTTGATCAAGGTGGCAATTGGATGATAGACCAACCTAAAAAAAAAAGGGGGGGAGGGGGGACTGAATTCTTTTGAAGACATGTTGTAAGACTGTACGTCAAATAAACTTCTAAAAAAATAATTGTATCAATCAATCACGTTAAAAACAGCATAGAACAAAAAAACTGGTTAGACACAATCGGATACTTCATTAGTCTTGTACGTCTGTTTTTCGTGACTAATTCTCTTTCTAGATGCAAGTTAAGCAAACCTAAAACCTACCACTATTTGCAATAACTCAGCCAGAGCAATCACTCACTGAGTATGCTTTCGCTTACTTACATACTTGAACTATGCCAAATCAATCTTTATCTAACACGAACTTGCTGAAAGAGAGACAAGCACAATATGGCGCATGGGAGAGTCATGTATTGTACAAATAAGTCCTCATTCACATTCTTAAGGAATGAATCGTTTACAAGAGAACTTCCTGTGACACATCAACTATCCAGGAAATACTTCAATAACGCATACCAAATATACATGAATTGAACCCTATAGCTTATACAATATTAGTAAATGGAAATATGATATTAGCCACCTAGAAAAGCGCGTAAGTGTATAGGTATTGATTTATATAAAAAACATCAAACAAATTGAAAACTGCAACACATTAAAAAAAATTTCACACTACGGTATATAAAGCGCAAATAGGTACATTAGTACGTGAGACTTACACTTGAACTATACACAGATTACACGTAACACATTATATAACATAGCCACAACGGCAGGACCATCTTATTTAGAAAATCCTGATGAACATTTACGGGACAGTAAGCATTTGCTCAAAATTAATAGGTGGAATTTTTTCACAAATTACTTGTGGAATTCCATAAAAAAGTAATAAAAATTCATGAAAGTAATTGGAATTTTAATTACAAACTTCACTGCTTTCGGAATAATCCTTGTCTAAAAATAAATCGTGAGAGCAGCATGCATATTTAGCAATGCCGCGCGACATCGGGATACTGGGGTTTTTTTTTCCATTTTATTGTTAAGAGGTTCAAATATATATAGTGGATTAATGTACTCTTAGAAGGGATTTAAACATTTGGTGAAAATAGTTTTCAGGTTAAACAGCATCACAAAATCCCAGTTCCCGTTATAGGATTAAAACCCTATTATAACTTAGGTCCTTTGAACTATTTAGTTTTCAATCTACGGGATCAGAAATTCAACACATTGTAATGGCCTTATAATAGCCCATAAACCTGAAGTATCTTATTTGATAGTGATAACAATGGCAGTAACACATGAACTAAATTGCTATTATTTTTATAGTTATTGTTATTGGAGTTCGAGAGGTTCGGTTAATGCACTGATGGCTATTTGCCCGCCCTTGTCCAACTGTTTAGAGTCATCATGACTTCATAGTGGGTGACATGCCCACTTCAGGGAAGTACCTTTTGTCCTTGTCTGCACCTTTCATAAAATCAGAAATGAAACATCAAGAATTGGGCATTTCTTTTGAGAAAGGCGAATGATAATAACTATCATGTTGATGAGCCGAAAATTGTAAACTTTAACCGTGTTATCCCTTATACAGAAATAGAATGGTAAAAGACAAAGAATCTCGACCTTTTGTGGAAAAGACAGATAATAATAATAATAATAATAATAATAATAATAATAATAATAATAATAAGACTCTTTAACTATGGTGAGCAGCTCTTCTAGCAGAAGGATACTCCAAAATCAAACCATTGTTCTCTAGTCTTGGGTATTGCCATAGCCTCTGTACCATGGTCCTCCACTGTCTTGAGTTAGAGTTTTCTTACTTGAGGGTACATTCGGGCACACTATTCT
>NC_090737.1:70211829-70226829 GCF_036898095.1 Palaemon carinicauda
ATATATATATACATATATATATACATATATATGAATCTGATCGTACATAACTACATTTCTAGGATATAAACAGCATATACACATAGAATCTTACACACACATGAGTGCTGCAAGCTTACAACAAAATTTACATACACATTTGTCTCACGAAAAGGCTAAATTGTGGCAAGAACAGGTAAATTAATATAGGCGTCAAGTGATCCAATTGCATCTGGAGATTTGCAATACAATAAGCAGGATGGTGGCTGGGGAACTTGGAGGTTGCACACCTAAATTTGCTCATTTACTTGTTGGAGGGAGCCTTGATGACGTCAGCAGTAGCCTCGCTCCTCGAAGGGAAGAGGAGGAGGGGGATCGGGAGGGAGGGATAGGAAGTGAAGGCGAGGGAGTAGTCTTTGTTTGTCAAGAGGGTGTGGATCATTGTCAAACTTTGGAAATTATATATTTTTGTATTGAGAATTCACGGACAATAATTCAAGTGTATTTCCACAACAATAATCGCAGACATATATTACTAAACATATATATATCCACACACACACACACATATATATATGTATATATATATATATATATATATATATATATATATATATATATATATATATATATATATGTGTGTGTGTGTGTGTGTGTGTGTGTGTGTGTGTATGTATGTATATATATACATATATAGGAAACAAGGAAATAAATAAACTACAAGATATGAATTGAACATTTAGAATATTTTTTATGGACAGAAACAACATTAAAATAGACCTTTCATATAGAAATTATAAAGACTTAAAAAAAACAGAAAGAGAGAATGATAAATAAGAAAGAATAGTTTGCCCAAAAACATTGGTTTGATTTTGCAGTGTCCATATCCTAGAAGAGCTGCTTGCCATAGCTAAAGACTCTCTTTTACCCTTACCTAGAGGATAGTAGCCACTAAACAGTTACAGTCCAGTTGTTAAGCCCTTGAGCGAAGAAAAATTGTTTGGTAACCTCAAGCGTTGTCACGTGTATGAAGACAGAGAAGAAAGTGGAATGAATAGCCCAGACTATTTGGTGGATAGGCAAAGGAAAATGAGCCGTAACCAGTGTCAGGGATCCAATGTAGTTTTGTCTGGCCAGTCAAAAGACCCAGTGACTCTCTAGCGGTAGTATCCCAATGGGTGGCTGGCCAACCTCCTACCTATAAATTATACATATACTGTATATATATATATATATATATATATATATATATATATATATATATATATATATATATATATATATATATATATATACCAGCCAAGATACAACCCTAGTTGGAAAAGTAGGCTGAAGAAAGGAAATAAATAAACTATTACAGTATTCCTGATATTGCCTGTTCACTAAAATGAATTACACTATGAAAGCCTAGGCAGGGATTTTTAATCAGCAGTGCCATTTCACCAATTGCAGAGAACTTCTGGTTGAATAAAAGTTAGAGACAGAAATGCTAAACATCCATAATACACATATACTGATGTATATGTTCTTTATATATATATATATATATATATATATATATATATATATATATATATATATATATATATATATATATATATGCGTGTGACTGTGTTTATAAAAGAGTGATCGAGTGATCGTATACAAAAGAGAAACACGTGTGTCGCTTTTCGAAATGATGGTTGCCATTCATTGCTTTACATGAACGCAACGTTATTTTCAGGGCTTGCAATAGTTTACGTTTGATGAAAATTTTCAGGTTGATTTTCAAAATCATCATTTTGTGCCTTATATCCAAATATCTGTTTTGGCGCATAACTGTTCGTTGTCTAATTTGCATTCTTTGTATCTGTGTACTTGGAATACACTAGTCACTTCTATGATACCCACATGCAAAGTGCACCTCAATCAGTTTGCATAAGTTGATAAATATTAGCATACAGGGACGCTCAGACCATCTGCAAAGATCAGAGATTTCCCATCCTATTCACAAACTCCCTTCTCCCCCCTCTCGTTTCCTCTAGTCTAGACATATTTAAGCCTTCATGTGTACGGTTCGGGGAAGACAGAAATGTATCATCAGCTCTATAATTCCCGAGTGCTTGAGAAACCTGGCAGGGGAGCAAGTGAATGGTGGATAAAGAACTATGAGGAGGGGGATGAGGGTGAAGGAGCTTTACGTCACGACAATTGAAGCATATCTTATACTTAAAATGTTTGAAAGTCTCTCATGAATGGCAGAGGGCACTGATATTGCCCTATCGGGCAGGACACTGACCGTATATACATATGATCAGCGCCCAAGCCCCCTCTCCACCAACACTAGGACCAAAGAGTGCCAGGCAATGGCTGCCGATGACTCAGCAGATAGGCTCCCGCAAAACCCCCATCCTTACCTCACAAGGATGGTGAGGTTGCAGCGATTAAAGAACTAACGATTTTCAGCGGGACTAGAACCCTAGTCTGGCGATCACCAGTCAGGGACCTTACCATATCGGCCACCACAACCCTAAAAAATCGCCCAGAGTCTGATATTGAACGAAATACACCATGAATTACGGATTCTGCAAGTGTCCTGCTTCTTAAGTTGTCCTTTAGATGCAATGAATTGTGTTTCGATAAGATGTGAGTAATTATGATGCTAATTGTTTCAGTCTAAGGAGGGGAAGTAGAATCAGAAGACAATTTGCCGGAATTGATGAGGGCCGGGATTGGTCGTCTCTGAGTCACCGTGATTACTCTCTCTCTCTCTCTCTCTCTCTCTCTCTCTCTCTCTCTCTCTCTCTCTCTCTCTCTCTCTCTCTCTCTCTTCATACGATGCTGTCTCAAGATGGACAAGACCACTCTCATAACATTAGTTAAGATCTATGCATTAAGGATTAACTTAAGAAAGAATAATTCTAAAGGAACTTTTTTGGTGATTGATTATGAACTGATTCTAAATCTTCTATTTCTAATGGCAAACCATACTAATACCTTTTAATAAATCATATACAGAGATTAAAATTTGAAATCAGGCATAGTATTCAGCAGTCAAAAATTCTAATATTCCATGGAGTTGACCACTGAACGCGTTATAAAATCGTTTGATCCTATTTGAATGTTAGAAAGTTTCCTTTTCAAATTTATCTCAGCATTTAATGTCAAAATTATATATAAATTTACCACCAACTTTCAGTGCATAAATCTATTGAGTATCAGTCTCAACGTTCAACGGTAAACACTGATTAATTATTAGTGACAGCAGCCATTAGCCTTAATCCAGATTTGTTTGCTTATTTATGTAAACTGGCGTTACATTAACTACTTCCAGGAGTGTGTTAAAAAATTTCTATAAAACTTTTTGGAAATCGTTTTCAAGATTATTAGTAAAACATATCTAGATATAATTACGTGTGTTTCGTAACGCCCTTAGTATTCCGTAGAAAATCGGGTTAAGCTTCGGTGTCCTGTTTTCCACATAATAGCATAAACAATAGCAAATGTATCACTGTGGTCACACTGAAAATAATCCAAGACACCAGATCTAACATGATTAAGAAAAACATCTGTGATATCGAATTGTTGATGGCGGTTAGACAGGGAACAGATGTTACAATGAAATAATATTTATGTGTTGGTTGCATTTCAAATGGCAAGTCTTGACCATAAGGACAGTACGTACCAATCTGTAGTACGTAACAGGGAACCTTTATTTTTCTCTCTTATACTATGGGCAGTTGTGAGTTTGGTCTCAAGTTAGACGACCAAGGTGAAATAAATTTTCCGTAGACTATCTGTGTAAACAAACTTACAAATGCACACAGACAGAAAACTGCATGGATATATATATATTTTTTTAAATTGTAGAATTTTTATAGATTTTAATGGTTGAGCTAAACGTCCACCATTTCTTACAAGGCTGACTACAGAGGCTTAAAATACGTTAACATTATGAATCATGTAATGCATTTACGTGCGAGTTTTGAAAACTAAGTCAACTTACCCGTAGCCCACAAAAAAATATGAAGATATATCTATGATCTTCATACTTATAATGAAGCCCTATAAAAAAACCAAGTCTAAAGGCAAATATCTTTATGGGCGTTGTGATTTCTCTGTTGAACCGTCGACGAGTTTGGTAGATTGAACTGGCAAAACAACATCACATACTCCTTTCGATAGGACTAAGAAATATAGCTATATCTGCCGAGTTACCAGCAGCTTTTGTTCGGTTCCTGATCATAGCTCCGGGCCAATGAGGGGACTTAGGTGCTGATCATATGTGCGTGTTTCTCTCGTGAATTGTGCAATGGCTTATGAGAAGTCTTTAAATGATAGCTTACGAATAATAAACTCCGTGGCCAAACTTCCCTTCGTTCAACCAGGTATCAACTTCACTCAATATTGACTCTTTGTCAATACTGGCTCATATGAGTATGTAGAATGCAGATCTTTGGTCTGATAATCGTGATAGAATTCCACATTCCTTAAGTCGGCATTTGCCGTCTTGACTTTTTTTTATTCTTTTACGACAAAAGGATCTCACTCCCTAGTTTAACTTTCAGTCGTATAATAATCATCTCCGATGGACGAAAGTACAGATAAGACAAACATTTCTTGAAAGGGACCTGGGAGTTGATCATATGTATGGTCGGTCTGTACGACTTTCTTGTCATTTGTCTATGCCACTCATAAGTGACCTTTAAACCTTCAAATAGTCCCTACTCCGTTTTCATAATTCAATTCGTTCGCCTAGATTCAATTAGCAAATACAGCATGCCAACAGTTAATTATTTACCAAATCAAAGTATCAGATCTAATATACAGTAATCTAAATCGTGTGAAACAATACTGAGGCTCCTGTCTTTGAAATATCAGAAGCCTTCTTCACATAAGTTCTTTGAATATCTACTGAGTATAGGAATGAGGTTAGCAACTTCTTACAATGCATGATTTCAATATCTTACATTTTAACGCACGAAAAAAGAATTCTAAAATTGTTACTTGAGTATCCAATATTATTTTTCTTGTTGCTAGTACATTACGCCAGTACGTAGTCTGCTACCAGCTCTTTAAACTGGGCTCCCCATCAGAGAGGCTTGAGCATCAAGAGGAATTTCAAGGTTTCTGATAGCATCCCAAGGTACAGGCTATTGCAGTATCTTTGAATTTGGATAGGTGTTTGAGGGTCGTGCGTGGACTCGCTCATAGCTGGACCGAAAGGGCGCAGATGTCAGGCAATAACTTTTTCATTATACAGGAACTCTTTCGGTCCTAGTAAAGATGAGCATTTTTCTTCACATACTGGCCTAAGCCAGCTGATCGTTCGCGATTTGCAAACCGAATATCACATTCAATGTGAACAAAACTATCTTACAAAATATACTTTGAATCTCTCTCTCTCTCTCTCTCTCTCTCTCTCTCTCTCTCTCTCTCTCTCTCTCTCATTATGAGAGCAACCTGATTTTTCTCTTGAAACATTGGTTAAACATTTCGAGATAAGCTTCTTAAAATTCTATTATGAGCGAATCTAGTGAAAGGTCATCATTTATTCTAAGAATTACACCCAAGGCTTAGCAAGGATTTACGATAGAATGTGGTCAATTTACATAGTAAAACCTGAAAACCTCGGTTAGTTTTCATTATACGTAAAAAATTACCGACGAGATTACATTTTAACAATATCACTGGTGCTACATGAAAAGAGAAATACTTAAAACAGCTTATATTTTATTAGACGTAGTTCCTTATCCAACAACATCCTCTGAATTTATATTATATATTATAGCTAGACAGGATGCAATACTAATTAGAAATACCCATAAAAGGCGGGAGTAAATCAAAAAAACATTGATGTAACTCTTTGCACAGTTTTATTAATACCTAAAACCCTTTGAGTTCTGAGTGAAAATCGACAGCCGTTAACCGGCTTTTGAATATCGCTTGCAAAGCCGAATGCGCATGAAAGGAGTACTACCTGTCTCGGCGTCACTACAGCCCTGTCGAGAATTTCCAAAGAGAGAATTCTGGGTTATCGAACTCGCCAGCAATTTGCCGACCTGAGTCTCCGGATGGAAAGCTAAATAACGTCGCTTCCGATAATCTGAGCAAGCATACTATAAACCATCGCCTGCTTTCGCTGGTCTCTCCCTCTCCCTCTCCTCCTCCTCCTCCTCCTGCCGTTCGTGCTTTGGAGCAGAGCAGCGTTAGTGAATGGGGTTAATAATTTCCTAACCAAAGAGCCCCGAGGTTCCGGGTGATTGGGAAAGGAGAGGAAATAAATACAGGGGTGGGAGGAGAGTGTGGAGGGGGGAGGGCGTGTTGTGGGCGTGTTGAGGGTGCGGGAGACCGGAATACGATAACGAGGAACAAATTAAGAGAAGGTCGAAGTAAGAAATGGGAGGTGATTGGGATAGCAACGCTCATTCCAAATGGAGGGAAGCGACAGTAAAAGACATCAAAAGCAATCGAACAATAAAAGGAAGCGTATACAGAAGACCAAACAAGTATGCAACGTATAGAAAACAATAATAATATTAACGAATACAAAGAATTTCGCTTATTTTCTTATCTCTTATCTTTTTATCAAGAACAAAAATAAAATTCCTCATAATTCATATAAAATTAGTGGTCATCTTTAATATTATAATAATAATAATAATAATAATAATAATAATAATAATAATAATAATAACCAATGCAACATGTAATTCTCACAATTGTATGTATTTATACCTAATGCGTACTATTTATATTCCAAAAGGATTTAGTGAATTAAAATTATTTTGAATATGGATTCATATCTCAATCTCATGAACTTTAACGTACTAAACGACAAAGTATGCCCTATTTAATAGGAATCGGCTCTCAAAGTATTACCATTGCACATGATTGAAAATGTATAATTGTTAAAATATTCCGATCTGATAGACTTACGAAGAGAGAGAGAGAGAGAGAGAGAGAGAGAGAGAGAGAGAGAGAGAGAGAGAGATTTAAAAATAGGCAGTTATTCAGCGCAGACAAATCCCGTTGACACACTGACATTTCCTATTTTCTAACGATCATTGAAAAACTCTGATACACCAATCGAGTTTGATATAAAAAGAAGAGGCCTTCCATAACATCAGCATAAAAAAATCCTTTGACAAATCCAAAAAGTCAAAGCAAATAAAAAAAGAGTATTGACAATCTGGGAGACTTTATAATAGATATTAACCTTTTGGATATCCTCGAGGAAGAGAGGTCGAGTAGAGGGGGGAGGTTGAGTACAAGGGGGAGGGCGAGTAGAAGGGGGAGCGGGGGAGGGGGGAGGTATGTATAGAAAGGGCAAAGTCACCGGGGTTATTTTCATTTCCTGGCCTACAGCATACCCTTATTGTTACGACTCAAACGATAGACCTTGCTCCAACGGTAAATGATGGCATCGGTAACGGCATCAGTTTTCATGCATTAAGGCTCACCCTATGTGCGCAGGTTCTCACGTTAATAATATATGCTTTGGCAGTGTCAAAATACTGTTATTATTATTATTATTATTATTATTATCATTATTATTATTATTATTAATATTATTATTATTAAGAATAATATCATCATCATCATTATTATTATTATTATTATTATTATTATTATTATTATTATTATTATTATTATTATTATTATTATTATTATTAACTAAGCTATAACCATTGTTGGAAAAGCAGGATGTTACAAGCCCAAGGTCTTTAACAGGGAAAATAGCCCAGTAATGAAAGGAAACAAATAGAATAGTTTGCCTAAATGTACTTTCAATCAAAAGAACTCTAACCCAACACAACGAAAGACCATGGTACAGAGGCTATGGCACTACCCAAGACTAGAGAATAATAGTTGGATATTTCAGTGTCCTTCTCCTTTAAGAGTTGCTTACCATAGATACAGAGTCTCTTCTGCCCTTGCCAAGTGTAAAGTAGTCACTGAACAATTACAGTATAGTACTTCATCACCCTGTACAATATCTTTATATTTCCTGATGACTTACTTGATCTGGGACATAATAGTCAACAAAATAAGTCCTATGCATTTTCCCACAATTCAGTTAAAACACAATTTTTATTTAAATTTGGTCATCAGTATTTTCATAGGAAAAAGCTCTTGCACCTCCTTTTATCTCATGGAATCAAATGAAAACAAATAAACAACTTAGAGGAAAAACCAACTTGAAACATCTCTTAACTAAATTATCAACTTGATCTAAAAATATTCTATCATAAATAAGAATATCTAAGATATATACATTAGTTAATGCAAGAGATTTGGAATGGATGAAGTGAGGAATTACTGTATACCCCGCCGTAAGCTATTATCTGCTTATTGAATTGAAGAAATATTAAAAGAACATATCCAACTATTTCTGTAATCTACGGCTCTTACCTATTATCTTAAAGTCATTATAATATTTGAATAAGTTACTATAAAGATAATTTTACAGTTTTATTCATAAAAAAAATATGATTAGTTTTTTAAAACTGGTAAATTTATCCTAACAAAATTCTTAATCCCAGTGCTTTCGGGTAGCTTTAATTTGATACTACGATATTTATTGCATTTTAGACGGTAACCATATCCAGGACAGAAAAAGACAGTCAGAACACACGTGCAACATTATTATCGAAAAAAAAAAAAGTCACTCGCCTGTTCAATTTCTGAAAACTGTTACTATAGCCAGAAATTTCAAGTCCAAAGGGTCATCACTTATGTGAATATTTAATGCGCTTGGAAAGCTATAACTATAATCAGCAGATTTAATTGCAATATAGAAATTTATTATGTGAATGACAAAATAAGTATTATTAACACGAATACTAAACGTAAACATCAGACTCACTATGGGAAGGCTTAGAATAAAACGTGTCCTGACAAACATCTTACTATGCCATAGAATTTTGTCCGGTGTAATAATGAACAAGGTTTCCCCGGGCAACTTTATCCTTTAAAATCTTTTGAAATAGCCATTTACGAACTATAAAGGATATTCATTGTCTTCGTAAATATCATAGAAGCAACTCATAAAACGACTGAATTTCATCTCTAAAAATAAAGTAGATGAAAGAAAAGATAATAGTTTCGTACGACTGAGGAGTAAATACCATCTTTACATAACGGGTTTGAGCAAAGGAATGCAAGTACAAAGAAGTTCATGTTGTGTGTTCCACTATGCCCATCTGCCCATCTGTAGAACGTTGGCAGCGTCATGGAAATCATATTAATAACCGCAACACCGTTACCTTGGTACCAGGGCCTGCCACGACGCACCACCCACTAACCCACCCGCTCAACCCGAAACCAACTTAGAGACGCTGCGACCTTACGAACTCAATGACGACTCCGGACAACCTAAATTAACTTCGAAGTTCAAACAGAACTACCTTTAAGGGTATCACAGGTACTTCTCCTGAGATAATCAACAAGATGACATTTTTTCACAATGAAACGAAGGACTTGCATTTTACTCGTTCTTTTCAAGAACTCGGGTACATCAAAATTACTGTACTGTAAGTAGGCTGTCATTACTTGGCCTGACCCTGTTGAGTTATGACCTCTCCCTGTCAGCACAAAGGGCTCCCCTTTCTCGGTGCCTTCTGAATATGTTTACTCTAAGTGCACAGATACAGTTAAGTCGGCACGAATTACTGTTATGCAATATGCACAGTATGATGGAAAATGTATTTGTTTTGTCAAATGTCTATGTGTGTGTCGGTTTGTGTAAGAAGTTTTATGAGCAAGCATAAGAGCAAACGTTCTCTAAATCAGTCATCCATGTACACTTAATTGGATAATGTACACACACTTGTGTTTGTACTTAAGAGATTCCATGCCAGCAAACAACAGAACCATTCTTCACTTCTTTCATTCATTCACTGACACCTGATGTGGCATAAAAGAACGCTACTATTTGGTCTGGGAAATGGATCATCGGGTCTCCGCTCGAGGGCCTCCAGAAGACGAGGGTGACCCTTCCTTCCTTCTTTCAGGATCCCCTTCCCCTGCAAACATCAAATGACATTCTAACCTTCCCTCACCCCACCACACAACAGGTTGGGTAATAATTTCCTTTATCTTTTGCCATTATCCGGTATTATATTACCTTTGGCTCTGGTTCTGGATTTGGCTTTCACTTTGTAGTTCGCACTCATCAGGGTGTATTTGATTTGTAATCACAATATCACCATACTAGTTATTGTTATTTTACAACGAACTCCCAACTTTAATGATAAAAAGAGAAAGGGTCAATAGTCAAGACGGTAACTCGTAGCACTAGAGATGTGTACCATCTACGGTCTAGGTATACCATCCAAGATCTATCATTCGCTCTCGCTATTATAGGCAGCCAACATGATATTACCATATATCTTGTAATCATTATTATTATTATTATTATTATTATTATTGCTGTTGTTGTTGTTGTTGTATTTGGAAAGCGGGCCTTCCTTCTGGAAAGTAGAGTTAAAAGTAATTGCTGCTCCATTGTCATTAAATTTATGAGAAAAGTTTTCTATGATTTTAATATGTTTAAGAATACTGCGTTACGCCGGTATTTGTGATTATTTTGTTATTTAAAAGGTGAGAAATATCCAGCTATTTATTCTTTCTTATGTTAATAAGATAAAACAGTTTGAAACAGAAGAATAGGAGTCGTATAGAGTAGGTAAAACACGGGTAAATATACAAGGTATGTCCAGGTTCGGTGATCACTTACAGTTCCAGGAGTCATTCTCTTTTTTTTTTTTCTGTACTTTCGAGATGATTCAGTCAAACAATTCATTGCTCATTTCCGTTATTATGCAAAAGTACCATATTTTTCTATGATGCGAAAACACAAGCCCATAAACTTGCAAAGTACGCATCTACAAGATATAATGACCATTTCCGAAGAAAGGGCTAATATATTTTGAATATCTTTGGAAAATATACATGGGATGGGAGTTACCTAGTCAAGGCCTTCCCGTTTTGATGTCATACAAGCTTTATGGCAGAGAGACACTCACGTTTGTCTTCTTCACTCTTTCTCTCTCTCCTTCTTAGCTGGGACCCAGAACGATCAACTAACAACTAGGTATATAATTTGCTATTCAGGTGAATCGAATCATTTTCAATTTTAATAAAGTCGCCCATCAGCCCGGGCCCCTCTTCCTGACTCGAGACTCCAAGACTCGAAAGCCGATACTCAGCCTGACAGGTAGGTGTGTTACCGACAACGCCACTAGGTGAACATCAAACATAACGATATGAGCACTAAAAAAAAAAAAAAAAAAAGAAAAAAAAAAAAAAAAAAAAAAAAAAAAAAAAAAAACGAGCACTGTTACTACCAATGGTCTGGTCAGAGATATTTAAGTAAAGTATTTAAAAAAAAAAAAAAACATATTTATCATCAGATGAATACCAAACCTTTCTTTAGGTAAATAACTCTTTACATGTCATTTTTATCACACATGAACAATTTAGTCATTGACATTAATTTTCATTTGAATCTATGATGAATTCTTATCTAGGGAAAAGAAAATAGCATTTTACCATGATGATAACTAAGTGGCAAGAACTGAAAGAAACCTGCACTGTATTATATGGCTCCTGAAATATAACTTACAACCCCAGTAAATCATTATAGTAATAAATGGTTTCTATACTAGTGACCATAACCACAGCCAGAGCTAATATATTCTTCGATCATTAATATTTCTTCTCTTTCTTGTAGAAATTTCTATTAAAGACATCGAACATTGATGATTTGTATCTATAATTATTCCTTACAGATGAAATAAATCATTATAGTTGGCCACACTCGACTGCTGTTAACCGTCGCCATCTGATCTCTCTAACTTAAAACTTTCATCACATTTTCCATCGACCAAATAGCAGGAAGATGATGATTATTATTTCCCTTATAACTTTCCAGACTAGAATTTCCAGAGAGCTGGAAGTTTGTTTTCCGATGTGGGGTAGATTCACTTGTTCACTTCAGAGGTCCGATCCTTTTCAAGACTAAACTTTTTGTCGGGAGAAAGTTAAGGAACGATTGGGGAGGGGTAAGGAGGGGTAACGAAGGGAGAGAGGGAGAGGGAAAGGGGGGGGGGTTGTGGAGGGGGAGGGGGAAAGAAAGAGAGAAGTTGGAAGAAGAGTTTCTCGAAACCCTTGCCAATCTCGGGGGAATCCAACCTTAAGGTGGGAACTGTCCTTTGTCGTGGAATTAAAGAGTATCAAATCTGAAAGGTCTGCCAAAGAGGAAGATAAAATATCAAATTTGATGTCGTACTAAAAAATCATTGATTCTCTCTCTCTCATACACACACACATACACACACACACACACACACATATATATATATATATGTATATATATATATATATATATATATATATATATATGTATATATTTATATTTATATATATATATATATGTATATATATATATTTATATTTATATATATATATATATATATACGCTAGGATAAATGTGTGATAGTGTATTATCACTTTGCACATGCAAATTTATCCTGTAATGCCGAGGCTAAACCTTCATTCATGATATATATTTATGGTTGAATGGAATCACCGAAAGGAAATAGCGTAATCTGCTTGGAACAAATCGGAGAAACGTCCGGAGGGACGAGGTGGAAGTCGGATGACTGAGAATAGTTGTCGTTGATAATGTCGACGCCTTGGCTCTCCCACGCTCTCATTTCTATCCCACCGAGTGGCAATTGACCTAGAAAACTCAGAATCAAAAGCCACATGATCGATGGTTTACCCGAAATAAATTGCATGACTGGATAATCTTGTTTACCCCTCGGGGATCAATGGCATCTTATAAAAGAACACCTATTAAGCATTACCGAATCTAGATGACAGATAATTGTAATTAACAGTTGTAAAAACAATTATTATTGCACACATGAACGTGAAGATACTATATATATATATATATATATATATTTATATATATATATATACATATATATAAATATATATATATATATATATAGATATATATATATATATATGGGTGTGTACATATATATGTATATATATATATATATAATATAAATATATATATATGGGAGTGTACATATATATGTATGTATATATATATATATATATGGGTGTGTACATATATATATATATATATATATATTAGAGAGAGAGAGAGAGAGAGAGAGAGAGAGAGAGAGAGCCTAACAAGGCGTAAAAGTTTATTTTCCTACCCTAGCTCATAAAAACGTAAAACGAAGCATCCGTATAAAAAGAAACAAGTCATGAGTTTGGAATCCTGAGTCACTATTTTCCCAGTCTGTCTAGAAAAGACTTGTCTAACGAGATTACTGTTTTTTAGAAGATTATTTTCCAGTTAACGAGTCAAAGTGGATTTCTGGATCAGGAAATATGTTGTGGACTACGTAGTTGTTTCGATTTCATGAAAACCTTGTTGATTGATGCCCTGACAGAAACGAATACTCGAGGCTTGTCAAGACTGTTACGAAGAATAATGTAATACATCATATATAATAAGTGACAGCATGCAATGCACAAAATGTGAAGATTTCTTAAAGTCATAACATGCCTTGGCAATCTATGTTTATTGAGAATTTTAAGACTTTTTAGTTATAAAAATGCTAAATATTTGGAATCATATGTCTATCTACAGAGTTATAAGTATCAAATATATGGTCCTCTCTAGTCCTATTATGTGTGGAGTGGGGCTTTGGATATCATGCCAAGTGACTTTTAAGCCTTTACAGATAATCAACTGACTTATGATTGGAATCTCATGATGGGTAATGATACTAACAATATAAATCAATAACAAGTCATTATCCTAAGCAGGGAGCATTATAGAACTTATGAGACAATTCACAAAACCCGAGTTATTAGCTTAAGGAGAGAATGGCTAACCCAACATTCTAAATAAATGGCTAAATTTTCCCCGATGATATTTGATCATTATTGAATTCCTGATCAAATAGAAAATATTGAGCCAGTTGTACTGACAGCGTTTTCTGTGGTTATAAGTAAAGTCTTTTTTATATGTAAATATTTTGTGGAAAAGCCATTATAAAATCCTAGGCCATATTTTGGAACTTTCACTCCCAATCATAAAATGCACGTGGTTTTAGTGAGAATTCTGTTGCTAAGTCATCTCCAGGTCAGATAGGATTGAGAATGAATAGAACCCCAAAAACGTAGTACTGTGGGAAATTAATTAATCACTTTCACCACAATCATCACGATAATATTCAGTGAAATTAAAGGCACTACTTTTATTGATAGATAAGAAATAACGCCTCCCACCAGAAATAATTAAAATCAGATTCTCAAAAGTAAAAAGTATTATTTTGCAAAAAAAAAAAAAAAAAAGAAAGCAGTTTAGGTAAAAGGCTTCCATGATACAAATGACAGACCAATAATAATAATAATAATAATAATAATAATAATAATAATAATAATAATAATATTATTATTATTATTATTATTATTATTATTATTATTATTATTATTATTATTATTATCATTTTCTGTGAGGCTAAAAGCTGGTGGAATATTGTAAATTATCATAAATTAACCTGTTATCTAAAGGTTCAAAATAATATTCCAAGGCAATAAATATAAAATTATTTATCATAATAAAATGATACAAAATTTATTCCAAAATACATTTCATATATTTTACACACATGCAATGCGCAGAGATATATAAGCCTATATCATTATACACACATACACACACACACTATATATATATATATATATATATATATATAGTAAAACTATAAGTTTGTATGTGGGTGTACGTGCAGTAGCAAAGCAGTCTTTCACCGAACTTCTGAAAGTCAGAAAAAAGTCCAAATGTTGAATGTTGTCGTCTCTTTTGTAGATGTGTTTAGGAGCGAGGTGCCACGTTGACTTTTCATGCCTTTTGGTATTGTCGGAGCATAATTTATTCTGGGAGCGTTTGGCGGCCCGAGAGCGTGAGACTCAGCCTCGCTGGGGTCTGCTGAATTGAAA
>NC_090737.1:70231829-70249329 GCF_036898095.1 Palaemon carinicauda
TTTGTGCTGTCAAGATAAGAAAGAGTTTAGTATTTATAATACGTATTTAATGCCCTGTTTTTACTTGTATTTAATTAAGTTTACGCATCCGAAAGAACACAGACGCCGCCGTGCCTTCCCAAAAGCCTCGCTGGCGACATCTATCCCCCACCCCTTGCATTAAAAGTTCTTTGACCTCTTTTTAGCTCCCCCACCCCTTGCATTAGAAGTTCCTTGACCTCTTTTTAGCTCCCACACCCCTTGCATTAAAAGTGCTTTGACCTCTTTTTAGCTCCAACACCCCTTGCATTAGAAGTTCTTTTATTTCTTTTTAGCTCCCACACCCCTTGCATTAGAAGTTCTTTTACCTCTTTTTAGCTCCCACACCCCTTGCATTAGAAGTTCTTTTATTTCTTTTTAGCTCCCACACCCCTTGCATTAAAAGTGCTTTGGCCTCTTTTTAGCTCCCACACCCCTTGCATTAGAAGTTCTTTTATTTCTTTTTAGCTCCCACACCCCTTGCATTAGAAGTTCTTTGACCTCTTTTTAGCTCCCACACCCCTTGCATTAGAAGTTCTTTGACCTCTTTTTAGCTCCCACACCCCTTGCATTAGAAGTTCATTGACCACTTTTTAGCTCCCACCCCCCTTGCATTAGAAGTTCTTTGACCTCTTTTTAGCTCCCACACCCCTTGCATTAGAAGTTCTTTGACCTCTTTTTAGCTCCCACACCTCTTGCATTAGAAGTTCTTTAACCTCTTTTTAGCTCCCACACCCCTTGCATTAGAAGTTCATTGACCTCTTTTTAGCTCACACACCCCTTGCATTAGAAGTTCTTTGACCTCTTTTTAGCTCCCACACCCCTTGCATTAGAAGTTCTTTGACCTCTTTTTAGCTCCCACACCTCTTGCATCAGAAGTTCTTTGACCTCTTTTTAGCTCCCACACCCCTTGCATTAAAAGTTCTTTAACCTCTTTTTAGCTTTCCCACCCCTTGCATTAGAAGTTCTTTTACTTCTTTTTAGCTCCCACACCCCTTGCATTAGAAGTTCTTTGACCTCTTTTTAGCTCCCACACCCCTTGCATTAGAAGTTCTTTGACATCTTTTTAGCTTCCCCACCCCTTGCATTAGAGGCTCGTTGACCTCTTTTTAGCTCCCACACCCCTTGCATTAGAAGTACTTTGACCTCTTTTTAGCTCCCACACCCCTTGCATTAGAAGTTCTTTGACCTCTTTTTAGCTCCCACACCACTTGCATTAGAAGTTCTTTGACCTCTTTTTAGCTCCCACACCCCTTGCATTACAAGTTCTTTGACCTCTTTTTAGCTTCCCCACCCCTTGCATTAGAAGTTCTTTGACCTCTTTTTAGCTCCCACACCCCTTGTATTAGAAGTTCTTTGACCTCTTTTTAGCTCCCACAACTCTAGCATTTGAAGTTCTTTGCCCTCTTTTCAGCTCCCTTACCTCAAGCATTAGAAGTTCTTTGACCTCTCTTTATAGCTCCCACACCTCTAACATTAGAAGTTCTTTGACCTCTCTCTTTATCTCCCACACTTCTAGCATTAGAAGTTCTTTGACATATATTTCTAGGTTCCATACTTTTAGCATTAGAGGCTTCTCTATTTTTAGGTGTCTTACCTCTGGCATTAGAGGCTCCTCTTTGCTGTTCTCTCCTGTCTTCTAGTTTTCAAGATCTTCTTTCATTAGATTACCTGTTTCTTTCGAGATTTCATTGTCTATTTTCCTTAGTTCGTCAGTGTCCTTCAAGATTTCAAAAGAGATTTCAGTGCCGCGAGTCCTCACTTCGTCAGATTCCTCAGGGAAATCGAAGGCATTTATTCTTTACTTATCTGGGCAATGAGTAGAGATGAATACTATCGATTTCTCCGCATACACTATCATGCCACAGTAAATGACGAGCAACATGATATATTTACCAATGTCGTCTGGATATGTCCTTACTTCAATGGCGAATTTTGGGACAATCCTGTTGAAGAACTACACGTCACTCACCGTTCAGTTGAACCATTCTGCCTCCATCCTCATTCCCCGCAATCCGTTTTTGCACCGATACAAAGCCTCGTACTTTTTCCAAGAGTCTCTAATAAGACATCGTCGCAAAAGCCCAAGCAAAGGATCCTTCAAGGCGCATACATTATGATCTTCAAAGCTCAGCTGCCAACGGAAGATCCCGTGTCTTTCTATAGGTCGGGCGATATAAAACGAACGATTTGCAACTTCGGCAGCAACCAAAACCATCTGTAGTTGATGGTGTTCCGAAGACGTAACACATATTTCTTACCGGCAGCTTCCTATTCCGCCAGAACGCGATCTCTGTGAGTTAAGTGAAATCCTTCTCCCAGTCATCAACTCATTTCCTCTTACTCCTATTGACGCGCAATTTCTTGATTAGATTTCGCCAGCTACATACAGATCATGTGAGGTGTTGCAGGCTACGTTTGAAAAAAATGAAGATCAGGTCTTCAGAAGTCATTTGAAGCTCGGGGAGTTGTTCAGGACTGCTCCTGGAAATTTCAGTTCTGGAGTCATTCAGAAATCCATGTTAAGTATACGGCTATGTCCTTTGAAGACTTTTGGAAATTCGGGAAAGTTTTCTACCAAAACCGTTCTGATATTCCGTTCTGGAGGCATTCAGAATTCCATGCTAAGTCTATGGCTATTTTTTCTGAAGCCATTTGGAAATCCGGGAAAGTTTTCTTCCGATACCGTTCTGAGATTCCGTTCTGGAGGCATTCAGAATTCCATGCTAAGTCTATGGCTATTTCTTCTGAAGCCATTTGGAAATCCGAGAAGATTTTCTTCCGAATTCTTTTAGGACTCGCGAAAAATTCCATTCTTGTTTTATAACAACAACAACAACAACAACAACAACAACAATAATAATAATGACAATGAAATAATAATAAAAATAATATATATATATATATATATATATATAGTTTATATTTGTGTATATACATGCATGTATATAAGCTTTTGCAGTATATCAATATTCTGTGTATATATGTATATTTATACGATGTATATATATATACATACATATACATATATATATATATATATATATATATATATATATATATATTATATATTATATGAATACATTATATTTGTATGTACTGTACACACACACACAAACACAAACATACATATATATATATATATATATATACACACATTAATACATACATACATACATACATACATACTGTTTGTAAATACATGCATCCCTAAATACAGCAGCCTTCGTATTTTCCCAACTGTTTATACATGCAAAAGCAAATGTAAAATGCATATCACCAAGTTATGGCTTAACCTTGATATTTCATCGAGATTCCAGGTGTGGACAAGATATCTGTCCGCAAGCCACTGTACATTTTTTCTTCAAAACGGAATAATATCTTGAAATCACGATCAAGTGTGGGTAAACGGGGCATGTATTGTTTAACATGCCTCACATCCACAAAATCTGCCATCGTGCTGAGAATCGGACAGAACAACCTTTCTCTTTGAACTGCAGTCTGTTACTGACCACACTCAGCTTTTTCGAAGCATATGCTCTTTATATGAAGTAAAGGGTCTTCTTTATGTATAACCATTTACTTTTATGTGATTATAAGGATATGCCTTTGCTCTAAAAGTAGAAGCTTTTGCTTGAAATGTTTATGAATACAAATAGAAGGATTCCTTCATATTTTGCAAGTATAAGCATATCATTTTCTTTATGAATACCGGCCAATATATTGAACATAATGCAATGAAAATCCCACAGATGGCGTTAAAGTAAGAAACTTCCATTAACGACGAATGACCTACAAAACTAGAAACTTTCCTTTCGGTCAAATTAAAGTCGAATATGGCCCGATTGCTAGTTTCCACCCATTTCCTGTGCTGCCTCTCTTATCTGCTACCTCTTGTGCTTGCGCTTTGCGCTCTCTCTCTCTCTCTCTCTCTCTCTCTCTCTCTCTCTCTCTTTGCGGTAGGTTACGCAAAACAATTTTATCTATCTATCTATATAACGATCCATCTGTTTTACTGAAAGAGTGACTTACAATATATTATTCAATCTAATAATTTTTTTTCTTTGGATATAAAAAGTAAGTATATTGTTGTACTTGACTGCTTTCACGGGAAATCAGTAATATCTTGAATACTCCCTCAAATCTATATATTACATAAATAAAATCAGTCTCTCTCTCTCTCTCTCTCTCTCTCTCTCTCTCTCTCTCTCTCTTCAAACACTTATCACCCAATCGTTCATATGTGCTTGTGGTTTCCTCTCCGTCTCCAGTTCTTGGGGTGGTAAGGAATTTCTGGTTCCTATTTTCTCAATTAACATAATGGGCGACT
This sequence comes from Palaemon carinicauda, assembly GCF_036898095.1. NCBI lineage: Eukaryota > Metazoa > Arthropoda > Malacostraca > Decapoda > Palaemonidae > Palaemon > Palaemon carinicauda. Next base: position 70,236,178 of record NC_090737.1, read on the forward strand.
TTCTATGCTCACCTTGAGGAACACCATCTGTTGTTAATCATGGATAGCAAATATATGAAATGCTCTCTAATACGTCACTGGTAACCTGCATAGTAACCTATATTTGAGCCTTCAGCAGTCTGTTATTTGCGGATGGAACAGTTATGCTATTTTAAGTCCTACACACAAACATATAAATATATATATATATATATATATATGCATGTGTGTATATATATAAATATATATATATATATATATATATATATACAGAGAGAGAGAGAGAGAGAGAGAGAGAGAGAGAGAGAATGTTACAAACGAATACTGATCTTATAGCATGCTGAAAATTAAACAATGAAAGAGATCAATGACGTCATAATTCAATTAGTTAATATCCCATACAATATGTCGCATTATCAACAGCTCGCAGAAATCTATAGAAATACGGCCACTCGGTGGAGCGCATACCTTCGCCACCACCAGTTTTATTAATAACATCACTATATCATGCTTTATATCACACGATAGGCAATTAAAACATTTGCATTTTGGCACTAGTTTCATGCAAATCAGATAATAATTGGCTACAATATGGCAAAATACGCTTTTTGTCTTTCCGTGAACTTGTCCTTGACTTTTGAACCAATCACTCCTAAATTCTAATAAAATTGTCTTGTATTATGCCCAACCATACCACCATATTTCACGAGATTCGGTCAAATAGTGTTTGAGTTATGCAAATCACCAACACACAGACAGACATGCAAACAATACACGCCTATCAGACCATAACCTTCCCAAGGAAGAATGGTGGGTGGGTGGGGTGGGGGGGGGGGGGGGGGTAGCCTGTAGGTCAACCTGCTGAGGCATCAACAGCCATTGCCTAGCACTCCTGGCCCTAGCTTGGGTGAAAAGATTGATTGATTGATTAATTTGAAGTTCTCTGGCATCCTGACATCGAAGGTCATTGACGCCTGGGTGAAAAGAAGGCTTAGGGACTGATCATATGTATTCCAGGTCAGACTCTAGGGCATTGTACTACTAGAGTATTGTCACTGTCTCTTGTCTCTCCCAGTCATGAGTAACCTTCAAAACCTTTATATCCAAAAATTTAAGCAGTATTTTAAGAGGAAAATGCATATAGCTAAAAACAAAAGGATAATATCAAGAAAGAATACATGAAATATGTAAGTCATAGTTTAAAAAAATATAAAACCTTAAAGCAAATCCTGCTCTGCTAAGCGGTACGGACTAAATGTGAAGTAATTTTAGTAGACAGGCAGATATCATGTAAGAGATACATTTTTCCAGCATACGACAGATGCCATGGACCTGCCCTTTCGGCGTCGGGACTTTTGCATTAAAGCGGCCACCTCGACATACGAATAAATTAAGAACACATTCAGCACTTCATTATTTCGAGATTATTTTTACCTTCTCTCACACTAGAGATGCATGGCTGCCTTGTATCAAGTGATTCTTAGTCAGGATTTTTACCGAGACAATGTTATATGATCAAATTAGGACAATCATCTGAATAGGAGGGAATGAGAAGAAGCAGTTATTAATTGTGACATAAAAACAAAAAGAAGAATGAGTAAAGGTAATATTGGTTATACAAGGTGAAAAAAAAATGAGAGTTTAAAAGAGATTCTCGATTTGCTTTTAATTAGAGCGATTTAGTTTGAACATTTAAAGAGTTTTCATGATCTTGTCTAACTTATTCTTGAATTCGTTTACCGTGTTGCAGTTTATTACGTCCACTGCAAGTCTGTTCCATGTATTTGGTACTGTTTTGTAGAGAGAGAGAGAGAGAGAGAGAGAGAGGGGGGGGGGATATTGTCAATATTTTAGACTTAATACTCCAGGTTTTCATTTAACGACAAAGCGTCTAACAATAAAATGACATAATTATCTGTACTGTAAGACGCTTGTTACTATTGCTCCAGATGTTTCAAAAGTAAATTATCGTAAACTAATAATTACCAAAAGGGTTACGGGAATAATATCCATGGCAGACACATCTCCGGCCGGGTTAGCAGAGGTGAAGAGGGGGGAGGGGAGCCATGTGGTAATTTTCTCTTTGGTCCTGCGACTGAAAACAGACAGACCCGGGACCAAAGACCAAGACGGTGACCTACATGGATGGGCTGTTCCGTAGCATACCTTAGCGGAAACCGGGGAAATTTTCCCAATGTTTATTTTTATGAAATCTAATCAAAAATTTTGTTTACCAGAGAGAGAGAGAGAGAGAGAGAGAGAGAGAGAGAGAGAAAGTTTTTAAAATGAGGTCCTGTAAGTTTTCGTTATGGTGAAGTGAGAGAGGGATGGGGGATAAAAAAAAACATCTGAGTGAAAACTATCACACTGCTAATCTAACAAAACACGATTGTCAAAATTACAGCTGTCATATATATATATATATATATATATTTATATATATATATATATACACATATATATGTATATATATATATATATACATATGTGTATATATATATATATATATATATACACACACACGCACACACATATATATATATATATATACATATGTATACATATACATATTGTATACATATGTATATATACATATACATGTAAATATATTGTATATATATATATATATATATGTATATATACACACATACACACACACACACATATATATATATATACATATATATATCATATACATATGTATATATATATATATATATATATGTATGTATATATGCATACATAAATATATATATACATATATATGTATATATATATATACATATATATATATATATATATATATAAATATATATATATACTGTACATATATATAAGCATATATATACACCCATATATATATTCATATATATAATTAATATATGTATATATATACATATTATATATATACAGTATGTATATATATTATATATATGTATATATGTATGTATATATATATATTCATGCATATATATATATATATATACACATCAATATATAAATATATATATATATATATATATGTATATATATATATATATATATACATATATATATATATATATTCATGTACACATACATCAATATGTAAATATACACACACACACTCACACACACATATATATATATATATATACATATATATATATATATTTACATTTATACGCATAAACATATACATACATATATATATATATATATATATACATATATATATATATATATATATACACACAACACCAGCAACAAATGCACCTGTTTTAGGCCACTGTAAGACAAAGGCCTCAGACATATCTCGTTATCATGTCTGGGGATTAGCCAGTTTTCATTACCATGCTGTACAGTGCGGATTGGTGATGGTGAGACATTTTTGTCTGGTCGCTCACAGCAAAGCAAGCTTGTATGTGTTACCCTGACTAGTATACCTTTGCTGATCATGGCGATGCGTAAACCCTATCTCCATGTCAAGGTACCCCAATTCAGAAAGGGACATATATATATATGTATATATATATATATATATATACATATATATATATATATATGTCCCTATATATATATATATATATATGTGTGTGTGTATATATATATATGCAAATATATATATAAATTATATATATATATATATATATACATATATATATTTATATATATATGTATATATATATATATATACATACATATATATACAGTATATATATATGCATATATATATATATATATATATGCATATATATATATGCATATATATATATATACATATATATATATATATATAGATATATATATATGCATATATATATATGCATATATATATATGCATATATATATATATATATACATCATACATATACCAAAGGCACTTCCCCCAATTTTGGGGGGTAGCCGACATCAACAATGAAACAAAACAAAAAAGGGGACCTCTACTCTCTACGTTCCTCCAGCCTAACCAGGGACTCAGCCGAGTTCAGCTGGTACTGCTAGGGTGCCACAGCCCAACCTCCCACATTATCCACCACAGATGAAGCTTCATAATGATGAATCCCCTACTGCTGCTACCTCCGCGGTCATCTAAGGCACCGGAGGATGCAGCAGGGACTACCGGAACTGCGTCATATATATATGGGGTATTATTAAATACAATATTAAAGTGTTTCCTGCGTATTTTTGGGAGATGTGGGTTTGAGCTACTAATTGAGAAAGATTTCACCAAAATGATTTTCTGAACTTTCTAATGTGAAACGTAATAGTAAGCTTCTTGCTTAATGTCTTTTTTTTTTTTCTGTAGCTCCAGCGAAAGGACACCTCTGTCAACCTTACGTCTCTATACAATGCGCTGCGGGTAAACAAAGCAGACGTAATTATTCCCGGGCCTTATCATTATCATTAACAATACCAACAGTGGAGACGGTTTGGGCCACGCACAATGGCCAAGTTAATGACAATATGAAGCTTAATGAGAAAAAAGAAGACAGGCGAAGAGGTGAATGTAAGTCCTAATATCATAAAGTTTGCTGACTTTCCTCTAGCACATCAAGCGAAAATGTGAACATTTCAGAAGTGTTTTACTCTCGTGCCCTGTTACATTCAGCCAAGTTTTCTGTGAGCGTATGTTTATGAGAGTATGCTAAGCGGAAACGGTCAATGATATCCGTCCAGTACATTGTAACACAATAATCTAAATCTATATTGACAAATGGCAGCTAAATTATCAATGATTTGATTTTTTTTAATGCGAAGATGTGACGATTATGATAAGTGATGAAAAAATTTTTTCCTTTTGAATCTCTTAAATAAAATAAAGTAATTATCAGAAAAACATTCCCACAAGAAGGACAGATACCACCCAACTTCTTCCCAGAGTTCTTTGTTAAGACTTAAAATCTGGCTATAGCGGATCTTAGATTCGGGTCCTTCTGGATTTAGAGTCTCCCTGCTGTAACCGATGACCTGCACCTATTGTTACTGTGCCCTTTGAAGGTTCTGAGGAGTTATCTTAAACGCACCTTTTGATTATTAAAATTATTATTCCTCCCTGGGCTATTTTTTCATGTTTGAGCCCCTGGGCTTATAGCATCCTACTTGTCCAACTAGGGTTGTAGTGTAGGTAGTGTAGCGATAATAATAATTTTAAGTACGAAATTCTACGCAGACATGACTTTTTTTTCAAATTACAATTACTTAAAGGGGCCTTAATTTCAAATATAAAAATTACGAAACATTGATTGGGTTACAACTACTACGAATCTCTCTCTCTCTCTCTCTCTCTCTCTCTCTCTCTGCCGCCTGCAGCACACTCACACAAAATGCATTCTGACGTTAGCCCATAATGAGAAAAATATACGAGAGCCGCTAGGATTTGACTCATCATATTTCATCACAGACACTGAAACATTATCTTAATATTCTTTTCTATTTTTTTACTATATTTTTACTTTGCATTCATGTCGTTTCCTTTTTTTTAGTAACTCGTAATTTAAATTGTGATCCCTTTGTACCTGGCCTTCATAAAAATAATAAAATTTGACAAAGCTTCTCCTCTCTCTCTCTCTCTCTCTCTCTCTCTCTCTCTCTCTCAATACGTCACAAACAAAAAGTTCAGACTTACAACGAACGCTTTAATGTTGAACAGGCTGACATAAGTCTATTTATAGTTTATTTATAAAAAATCTATTTTAAAGTTGTTACTATTGTTAAAATTTGTTAATTGTTCATTAGCTCTCTTGCAGATTATCTATTTCCTTGCTTCCTTTCCTGACTGAACTATTTTCTTTGTTGGAGCCCATGGGCTTTTACATCTGGGGTAAATGATAATAATAATAATAATAATAATAATAATAATAATAATAATAATAATAATAATAATAATGCTCTTGTTCCCTCGAATTCTGTAATACCCGCCTCTGTACGTCGACTCCCGTTGTATCTGGCATCATTTCTCTTTCTATTCTTTTAAAGGTCATCTATTCACTCCTCATTTCCCGCCTTCCGAGAGCAGTTTGTTTACAAGAACTTCAAAGCAACGCGAAGTGATGAATTTCTTCGCACTTTCAAAAAAGAACCTCGAGTACGACGGTGTGTGTTAGCAAAACTCAAGGGTCCACATAAATGTAGTGAGACGCGCTCTCTCTCTCTCTCTCTCCTCTCTCTCTCTCTCTCTCTCTCTCTCTCTCTCTCTCATAGTCCAAGTACCAGTAAGCTTACTCAAAAGCCAAGTAAACCTTAGCTGACCTAAACATTGAATTATATATGTCTATTTTTGATATGCAGCTGGAATAGATTTCACCAGTTTTCTCAATCTTAGGCTTGTAATTCAATACTTCCTCATTCATCATATCCTACTTCACGTTTCATATTTCTCAACCATGTACGCCTGAGCCTTCTACCTCTTCTAGTACCTTGTGGAGCCCAGATAAACTTTTGGTGAACTATTATTTCTTGAGAAGTGCGAAGAGGATGACCAAGCCATCTCCATCTGCCCCTCACCATGATCTCATCCACAAATAGCAATAGAGTATTCTCTTATAGTTTCATTTCTAATCCTGTCCTGCCATTCAAATCCCAATATTCTTCTAAGGGCTTTGTTCTTGAATGTACTAAATCTGTTGGAGAGAGAGAGAGAGAGAGAGAGAGAGAGAGAGAGAGAGAGAGAGAGATTAGTAATAAATCAAAATGTATATCATTAAGAAACGGTAAAACGAACAGAGGATTTATAACAGATAACCTCAATTCCTCTAAGACGAAGCCATAAGTTGAAGGTTTCACTAATGTCATATCTTTCTTAGTGACACACGCACATAAACAGAAACATACATACAAACACACACACACACACACACACATATATATATATATATATATACATATATATATGTGTGTGTGTGTCGAATTAAACGGAAACTTATCAAATCATATAATGTTTTCGTTGGGAGAACCTGACCAAGGTACAGAGTATTATGCGATGAATGTTCTTCAACCTTCTGCTTATGCCAAAAGGGCTAATTTGAGGTCAGAAGATGAAAATTTCCATTACGTTTTCAACTACACAAATCATATATCCAGTACTATAATGTAATTATCCTAAAATAAATACAAAAACAAAACAAAGATATCTACCTCGATGATGATTATGGTTATGATTCAAAATATCAAAAATCATTTGAAACCTTCTAAAACCCATAAAAGTGTAAGAAAACCTTTCACCTGATAAAATAAATATGAAAAAATTGAAATTTGATATAATAAATATATATATATATATATATATATATATATCCACGTACATTTATCTTAGGATAGCCTTTTTTCAAGCAACTGAATAACTTACATTCCAAGTTAGCTCGGGATTGTAATCATAGAACTGGCAAATGGAAATTAAATAGTGTGTTCAATTTAAAAACGAAATACAAATGAGATATTAAATAAAAAAAAATAACTTTCATAAATATGATACGGCAGAAAAATGCAACTAACCATCCTAATTCAGTCTAGCAAAGAAGAGAAAATGGAGTAAAGGAATAGAAGCTTTAAGGAAGGAGTGTTGATAAAAGTAAATAAATACAAAGATTCGAATCCAATTGTATTTCCTTACGATTTCCGGTCAGTTCACTCAATTATGTGTCGTTTATTCCTTAATTTTAAAATACTCAAGAGATATTTGACAGGAATAGTTTTTACGATGTGTGTAAGTATCCGTACCTGCACAAAACATGGTTATCAGATTACTCCGAAACTAATCAATCAGTATTAATGTCTTTTAAGAACCATATATCATCAAATAGCAAGCAGCTGCAGTGTGTTCCTGATCTTAAAAATTTAATATATACGATTTATACCATAATGAGGATTTTAATAATAATGTCAAGCAGAGATTCTTAGAAATTTATATCTACCACCATCTGTTCAAACATATATATCAAAGAACGAAGATCTTCTTCACTTTATCAAGAGAGAGAAAGAAAGAGAAAGGGAGAGAGCGGACCTAATAGATCTGTCTCGACGCTCCTGACTTTGGCCTTTCTGAACTTGGACCCCGGGCCAGATTGATGGGTTTCTTTCGAACGACTCAATGATATTACGAAGTTAAGCCTTAACCTCAAACTTCTCATTTTTTTTCTTTTTCTTTTTATTATCGACAGATATAAATCAAGCCGCGAAGGCTTCCTTCTATCCTGGCCACTTCCAAAGTCTAAAGATTCGGCGAGAGAGATTGGGAGATGACTTTTTCATCTCTGCTTTTGTAATGGGATGCTTCTCTCATTGTGTGGCATTGAAAGAGAGAGAGAGAGAGAGAGAGAGAGAGAGAGAGAGAGAGAGAGAGAGAGATCAGCCTTAAATGCCAGCCATTTCAGTCCACTTTGGCACTGGAGAGACTATTTCATTCTCCTTTCTGGGTCTTTAAAAATTCATGAGATTGGCCGAATATCGGATTATACTTAAATTTAGAGCTATCTATCTGTCTATCTGGAGTGGAATGAGTATGGGGAATGCAATGAGTATGTGACATTAAAATTCCGATTCACCCAGTTTCATGGGGTATCCATCAAACAATCATTTTGAGAGCTCCGTGACTTATCCTAATTTTTCAATACTTAAAGTTCTTTGTAAGTCGAAATTGGTGACCAGAAGATAAATTTCCACCACAAGAGCCGCGGAAAAGATTTACAGTTGGATCCTCTCCACGTCACTTTTAGACACTCTTGATTTAAAGTCGGTCGTTTTCCGATAAATCATTTTTAATGTGACTCAGTCTCCCCCTTTACTTCTGCCTCGGCCATCTCTCTCTCTCTCTCTCTCTCTCTCTCTCTCTCTCTCTCTCACTTACTTTCCATTAACACGTATTTTGTCATCGTCTATTATTTAGAAATTTACAATACGCATTTCTTATCAGTAAATACAGCTTAATGGTCACATTTCATACAAAAAAAAAGAAATATTATTTTTAATACATTCTCCAATTTAGAAAATCAGCATTACTCTAATTATTCGTATATTCGGCTTTAGAATTACACTGTTCGGAACGCGACGAAAAAAAGAGTAAATAAAAGAGGGAAGATAAACGAGGTTAAAACATCAGCATATGGTGAGCCGCAGGCTTAATGCAGCCATTTTCATTTTATAGCCTTTCGCCATCCGCAATGTCTTTGATTTATTTTCGTATTAAGTGGAATTCATTGCCTCCCTTAATTTTACTTAATAGCGCTATTGCTCATAAAAGTTCCTTAGAGTCAGGGTAAAAATATGGAGCACGGAGCGGTATTTAGAGTATGAAACTTCTCAAATCCTTGATAAGTCTCCCGTGCCTTGCGTAAGTCGCTATTGAAAAAGGTCACACTCAAAATATTTTCTTAACCTGAATATCCATCTCTGAATTATTCTTAATTGCTTCGCTAAGAGAATATTTTTTTCTGTATCTATAAAAAACAAAATATCTTTAAAGAAAAAAAAAATTGTAATGATTTTTCATACCTTGATTTGATAGGTATCTTGCTCCAAAACACAATTCCAAAGTGTATATCATAAAATTCTCCCCTTTTTGTTCTGAATGTTTTCTTGCGTCGTAACTAAAATTCTGAAATGCTTACTTTGGAAAGCTCTCCTATTTCAACAAATCATAGCAAATGTTTACCGGTGACGTTAAGAACATTTAAAATAAATAGATGATGATGCCTTCACTTTCAAATTTGTTTCTTGTGATTTATCTATTACCAGCTTTCGCGTGGAATAACCAAATTAAGCTTTTCTATTTTCTCTACAGATCATAACCTTGTTTAGAAAAATCCTAAATCAATGCTGTACCTTCATATTCTTTGAAGAACTCTTTCGGAATTACGTTTTCCTTTGAACTCAATTTGACCTTTCACCAAACCTACAAAAAAGAAAATCTCTTTCTCTTACTCATTCATTACTTTTTAGAATAATTCACTTTATTCCGAATTACGCAAATGGGTTGCAGCGAACGGTGCATCCAAAATCTAAATTACATCGGGGTTTTAATTAAAAGGAAAATGGCTAGCGGCCGATTTTAAACATTTACCATGTAATAAGGATAATTTACAAAAAAATATAAAGCTCTGAACCTAATTGTACAATGGCGTGTGCTGAATACTTCAGAGCCCATTGTCAGTATTGTTCTGAACAACCGTATTTGAGGCCTTCGATATGCAGAGGCCGTTCTCTAAATTGAGACTTCCGCCCGGACGAAAAGTTGCAAATTGCAGTTGCATTCTGGGTATTTTATCGGAACTGTAATGACTCCACTAAAGCAGAACTAGTGCTTTATACACAGCATTCATTAAAACGCCTGTGAATCAAATCTCCTCAATGGATTAGGAAAATGTTCATTGAGAATCAACGAAATTGGCGTAGAATAAGTAAAAAAAAATCTGTCGGTCAGTTTCTAAAATTTACCAATGATTTTATCATTTAGGATAATTGTTATAGTTTCGACGATTTCTCTGATTTAACACGTTTTTGATACAAAAGTAAAACTGACCATGTAAACAATATGAGAAGTTTATCTTATTGACAAAAATACTGAATATATTGCTAAATTTGTCAAATATATAATTTCACCTTTAGTCTAATCTACTTTTATGCTTATTCCCATGTAAAAAAAGACATTCACACTACCATACCAAAAGAGTAATAATTGTTGCCGGTATGTATTTTAACTTTGTGTGAATTATTAAATTTAAGCACTGAAATCAATATAGAAAGTACTCTTGAAATCGGTGTATGAAAATATTAATATGAGATACGCCGTTAAGATTAAATCTCAGTCTGAAATGCAGTTGCAGAGTTCCTATGTTTAATTCAGGTTTTCATCAAGTAAGACAAATATTCTCCGACACTCGCCAGTACCCGAAGGACCTCGGCCCCTTTACTCCTCCATTACACTCCCACGGGAAGAGTGCAGAAGTAGCTACGAAATTGGTGTAAAACATTGAGAGAGGAACAGCAAAACACCTCTGGAACAGATGTAGCTCAATTATTCTCACGCATCGGTGCAAGGGTCCGCGGCCAGAAAAATATTTTTCTTACGTTCAGTTCTGGGCCACGTATCGTGTGTCCCTTTACTAAGGAAACAAGATGAGAAAGAAAATTAGGGAGAAACTTTGTTTCATTGAGGCATCTGCATGCTCCATTAATAGTTTCATGTACTACATTTAACACTCACAAACGGCCTCATACATACATGAATACATACATACATACATACATACACACACACACACACACACACACACACACATATATATATATATATATATATATATATATATATATATATATGTATATATATATATATATATATATATATATATGTATATATATATATATATATATATATATATATATATATATGACCGGTTGCATGCCAGCGTGTGTGCATATCAGTTGGTTTGTGTGAGTGTGTATCTGTATCAGTAAAATTAATCCTGTTTCGGCTGGCACTTAGATGATGCCTTTTGCGTTACAAAAACTGTAATAAGTTTGAAATTTTTCGACACCAAGCGTGTGTATACATAAGATTTGGTAATTAGCTTATGCAGTACAAACAAATAATAATAAAAAAAATATAAAATTGAGCCAAGATGAAGGAGAAATGAGTAAGTGCATATGAAAATAACTAATATTCAAGGAAGATCAGTAAGTGTATCCTGGACAGTACTAGATGAAAAAAAAAAAATACAAAAAAATAATACCGATAACACCGAGTATCTATAAAATGTTACACTCCAATATTGGACATGATGGATGTGAGACAATTGACTATCCGTTGTCATTTGGGTCTCTCCTTTCATTCTACAATAGTGGTTGACGCTAAGGGGATGTGAAAGAGCAGAAGAGAATGAAATCATTCCCCTTATATGACTTATATAAAATCAAAAGTGAAACTCGAAAAATTCTTTCGCAGACAAATTCCCCTTGGCTCAGCAACCCACACTAAATCTTTCTCAAGAGACGGAAAATGACTTAGATTCGTTTTAAAGGACCACTATTATCCTAAGCCATAAGATATGTACCGGGTGGTTGGTCAGCTTTCGTGTATCTCATATCTCAGACTGTTAGGAAAGTTTGTAGGGCAGACAGCCTTAATATAAGATAAAACGATATGTGGGGGACCAGTATATAAAAGAAGGATAAGCAAGGGATAGAGAGCTTTTCGTTAACAGAATGAGATTAGGAAATATAAAATGCCTCTATCTCTAAAACGAAAAGTATGCCATAAGATGGTCCTCGTATGCATCAGAAAATTGGACCCTTAATAAACCTTAGACCATAAGCTAGTTACATCTCAAAGAGCTATGGAAGGAATAATGATGGGAATGGGACTAAGAGAGAGAAAAAAGAGCAACATGGATAAGAGAGCAAACTAAAGTAGAGGATACTCTAACAGCATGTAAGTTAAAGCAATGGACATGGGCAGGATATATAAAGAGAATAACTGATAACAGATGGATATTAGGAATAACAGAATGGGTCCCCAGAAATTTCAAAAGAAGCCGGGGAAGGAAGAGAAGATGATGGATTGACGAACTAAGAAAGTTTGCGGGTGTGGACATGCATAGAAAGACCCATAAACAGACGCAGGTGGAAGGACGTGTCTGAGGCCTTTGTTCTGCAGTGGAATAGTAACGGCTGATGATGATTATGATGATAATATATATATGTATATATATATATATATATATATATATATATATATATATATATATATATATGTGTGTGTGTATATATATATATATATATATATGTATATATAAATATATATATATATATATATATATATATATATATATATATATATATATATATATATATATATTACACCCCTTCACGGTCTTATGGTTTAAAAATACAATTAGAATACAAAGAAACCTCTGTGATGACGTAAAACAGAAAAAAATAAGCAAATTACAAATTACTTAAAAGTTAGTTGTTTAAGAATATTGTTTACAAGAAATTCATCCAGTTTGTACATACCTGAACTGGTGTTAAGCAGATCTTCGAAATTTTTCTTAATTAAAACTGTTTCAATGATATTTCTTTTAACAAAATCTTTGCAAAATATAAGTTCTTTAGCAGCTTTCCAATTAATAGTATGGTTCCAATCATTCATATGCTGAAAAAGACTGCTGGCAATGTTTCCCGTTCTTACATTATATT
>NC_090737.1:70254329-70256829 GCF_036898095.1 Palaemon carinicauda
AATTTTACATTGTTTACTTTTGGGGATACATGAATCTCATTCAAAAACATTAAAAAAAATATTGATGAGAGAGAGAGAGAGAGAGAGAGAGAGAGAGAGAGAGAGAGAGAGAGATCATCAAAATGAAACTTCCATTCAGAACTGGTTATTACAAATGCTTCAGTGTAAACACTGTGCAAAATGTTTATTTTAGAAATATATAAATCGCCTTCAATAGTCATATGAACCTGGTAAATGCATAAGTTATATCTAGCGATATTCAATTAAAATGTACATCAAAATATTACCATTCAGAGAATCATTGTATAATACAAAATCATTGATGCCGATGAAAATACAAATATTCTGCAGCATCTATTTTACTAGATATATATTGCAGAATATTACACGAATATCAGTTATATTAACTCTAAAGGGAATAGAATTTTTAACTGATAGGATTTAACTTAAAGGTGAACGAAATGATATATAATTCAAATCCAATGGAAAAAATCTAAATTTAATCTGGGAAGTTATGGCTGTTTGAAAACCAAAAGATTTAAAAATGTATGAATGATACCCTTTTGAATTAATGCTTAATAAGATGTGATTTTTATGATGAAATTATTTTGATTTTTGAAAATTATGTCTGTATGATACCGAGAGAGAGTGAGATGGATATGGAACATAGTCCTTCTACGATAATGAACTAGAAGGGCACTCGGTAAAGAGCATGCCTTCGCCACGCAAAGCAGTCTTATTTTGCTCTTAACTCCACTGCGTACTGGTGGTTCGATGTATTTTTTTCAAAATCGAATATATTGGTCCTTAAGTCATATCCCACATGCTCACCAAGTTCTCTTAAAATTGATTCAGTGATTTTTGCGTGATATTGTTCACAAACAAAAAATAAACCAACAAAATATTTGCCATTTACTTAACATATTGATTATTTTCAAAGTACTGCTACGTACTTGTACTTTAATGTACTTTACCAAAAAATTTTAAATAATCATCCATGGGTCATACCTAACAGGACTGCCAAGTTTGGTCAGAATTGGCTCAGTAGTTTTTGTGTAAAGTTGCTCACAAACAGATAAACGATAACAGGGGTCAATACATACTATCCGCAAAATCGTCGATTTTGGCGGAGGCCATTATCATTTTCAAATACAGTAATTAAACATGACACGGTAATATCGACATTGAAATTCCAAGAACCACAAGCAAGTGTTCAAAAAAAGACCCAAGTAACACTAGGTGTCACGAGAATTACTGACAAATATTAAGTTCATGGAACAGTTTTTCTATGGAACTTTTGAATTGTCAACACACCTACCTGTTTGAAAACATACAGAAGATCTTAAATGCCATCCACTGAATGAAGAGCTGTACGCACCTGTAAGGATAGAAAAGAGAGAGAAAATTAACAAACAGCTCTCCAATGAATGAAGATAATGATCAATTGACAATCATTCATGACTAACTATGTACGAAACAGACATTTCCTTCTATAGACTTTCTCTTCTAAAAAATATAGGAAACTATGAAAATAAAAACGTATGAAATGCATTACCACTATCCTCTAAAGACTTAGGAATCTAGTTTGAAGGAAAAGCTCGGAACATGATCACTTGAAAGGGGTCAAAGCAGAGACACACACACACACACACAGGCCGGTACAGCCATAATATAATAACCGGATGTGAGTAGGGGGGGGGGTGTTAGGCAGGAAATTGTGTTCCGAGAAAAAGCGCGAGAAATCGGGAAATCATGACGACATAAACAAGGGTTGGAAGAGGAAACTGTGAAGTAGGGTGTCATGGCCGGTCACTTATCCTGCTACGGATATTTCCAGCATATTTAAATGGAATATATATATATATATATATATATATATATATATATATATATATATATATATATATATATATGTATATATATATATATATATATATATATATATATATATATATATATATATATATATATATATATATATATATATATATATATATATATATATGTGTATATATATATATATATATATATACACACAGCAGTGGAGGTAAGTGTAGTGTGAATGAACACATATACAATCACCCAAATATACACATATGCCTGAAACGTAGAACAGGGTTTTGATCTGAAATATTTATGGATTTGTTTGTTGAAACTTCGAATCGCTTATTTTTCTACAAATAGATATTCTTCATTCTTGCGGCCATGCAAGATTCGGACATCAATTTCAAAATCACTAATGTAAAAGTCTTACAATCCTGTTTTTGTTGATTAATATTCAATTCTCAGTGCCATAAAGTGATCAGATCCTTTAAAAAGATCGTTAATAAATAATGAAATTAAAAGCGTTTAAGTTTCCAAATTCCCAGTGCTATACTTTTCTATTGTATTTCCATTAAACAATCATGGATATCAAAAAGTCTTTTGAAAAAAAAAATCTAATTTCAATAAAAAATTTACATATATTCTAATTATTTTCAAATTATATTATTTAAACAAA
>NC_090737.1:70264329-70276829 GCF_036898095.1 Palaemon carinicauda
TATATATATATATATATATATATATATACAGTATATATATATATATATATATATATATATATATATATAGAGTGTGTGTGTGTGTGTGTGTGTGTGTTACGACCGTAAGAATATTTGTCTCTATGCTCATGATCATTTGAATAATCCCTTCCAAAAATAAAAATTTGTTATTTCATTTGTTATAAGATCACATTTCTAGAAATAAAGTCAATATTCTCTTCAGAGTTTCCTAACTAAATACACTCAATCGATCTCTAGATAACATTTTGTGAACATATACAAGAAGCCATAGTTATGAATTCTACCATATATCAACTAATGAAACCATGCACAACTGGAAAAAGTCTATACAAAGCTACGCACAGACACGGAACTAATAAAACTCGAGCCAAATGACGCATGCTCACAGACCACATCCGACACACACTCGTGAATTTGAAAAAGGCGTGCGATGGTCATAAAATTTTTAGTCTAAGAGGACTGGAAACCATGCAATATGGCTGCTGAGGAGCAACCCGGAAGGAAGCTGTAATCACACAGAAATAATGAATATATAAACAAACAAACTAGCACACGTACACATTCAGGAGCGTGTGCAACTGAGATGCACACAGACCATTGTTATAAACCACGGTGGCATTCACTTATTTCCTCGCCATCCCATTCAATGTCACAGACACGGAAAAGACCCTTTGGAATTCAGCCATCTTGCACTCTGTTTGTAGTTGCAGGGTTTCGTTCTTTCATAAAATTCGAACTTTCCTTTGTCGTTTCTGCACCGTATTCTACATTGTCATTCACACTGGCCCAAGAGAGAGCAGGGGGTGGGAGGTAGGGGGATATTGCGTCACATTTCGTTTCCACCAGGTGTCTTTGCGATTATAAGAAATGATAAAAACCATGAGGTATCCGCCCTTAATTTCTCCAAGTAGCTTTTGTAATCAGATTCTAGAGAATTTTGTTTGGAAATAGCACAACATTAAATGTATGAAATTTAAGCAGTAACTAACCCATTTAAAGCCGCTTCGGATAAAAAATAAAATCAATTTGTGGCTCTAACCAACGATTTCATCATAATACAGAGCCCATAAAGTTAAGATTGCTAAGATACGTAATAAAATATGGCTTCCAAACTTAACTACAAAGCTAAAACTTCCTACGGAAAAAAAAAAATCCTGATACTTAAATGTAGGCTATGCACAACCCTCACACACCTATCTTTATCAAAAACTGAATTCGAGCAAGTCTATCTATATAAAAAGAAAATCTCCGAAAACTCATCTATAATGAGTACATCAATGACCCTATGGATGATATATATACCTACATCTTCGGGCAATGGGACGCGCTGGCACAAACCCTCCTTTATCTAAACTAACCAAGTACTCGTACATCGAGACTACTTATTGTTGGCGATCTCAGAAAACCTATTCACGGTAGGCATTATGCAATTCTATATGTAGATTATACTCAGCAAACTATTGTACACAACTCGTTTTAGCATGCCCTCTCTCTGCAAACATAATGCAGTAATGGCTCTCCTCAAGTTACTGGTACGACGGGAGATTCACTCAGAAAATAGAATTGCATTTAGTACTATCAGCAAGGATGAATACAGAAAATTTCTCCTCCAACCCTGTTACAGTACGTATTATCACCAAATATAACACTTTAGATAAATTTGATATGCCCTAAACCTTCTCGTAATTTATAAGCTCTAGCTATTTCATGAAGGTGTGTTTCAAATGGTTTAGAAGATATAAATGCCAGGTATTTTAAAGATACAATTCTCAACTATTTTAAAGAGGTATAAGCTTTGAGTGATAATACCATCTCAATGTTCCTTAGTAAAAACCTTGCTTCTCTGATTGCATGACAATATCTTCCTCACAAATATCGAGTTCCATTTTATCCCCCGTAAAAATCGACTTTCTTCCTGTGAGTTCATATTATCTGACGATGAACCAAAAATATCATAGCAAACTAATTTGGATTAATTTTAAGTCTATTTTTCCTGGTAAACTGCATCTTTCTTACAGAACATGATTGCGTGTTTTTATTTATTTGCAAAGGTAGGCGAGAGAGAGAGAGAGAGAAAACGAGTTTTCCAAGTTATAAATAGAAAAAAAAATTGTCACAAACGAAATGCTCTCTCGATGCATACCAGAACATTCGCCTTAACTCATTGTCCTATTACATCTCTCCAATAACAAAACACCATGTATTCATCATAACAATACTCGAGGTGGCTTCTGTTTTCCCGCCAATTGCAGCTTTAGCTCCTCTTACTAGCATTTCCCATCGACACAGGTTACTGAATTTCCATAATAATTGCTAAGCTACTTGTTTTCCCTCCTCTTCACGCTGCTATCTCAAAATCCAATCTTAGCCATTTAACCCTTGAATAGGATACACGGTTAAATTCCAGACGAACATGAAGTTAAATCACAACGACCGTGAGAGACGCCGTTCTGCCAAAATAATCAGAACTAAACTGCCATGACGAGAGAACCTGTGCGGCGCTTAGACATTTTCCCTTCGGAAGGCGGCTCTTTCTTCTCTCTGCGACTGCGAGACGGCAATAGAGTGCCATTGTTCAGAGCTTGGAGACACCTTCACTGCCGTGGCTAGATGGCGCCACCCATTTAGATTATATCGCAAGAGCAGTTTGCAGTTGGGTTTAATAGGTAAGACCTTTTAGTCTTAATGGGTATGGATATTATCATGGTATATTGTCAGTTCCGCCTTAAAAGCTACTTTTCCCATTTCCCTTCATTCTCGTCGATACAATATATGGCAACTCTTTCCGAGAAACTCCAACAATTTCTTCATCCTTACAAAGATTGTCCGGAAGAGTTAATGATTTCTTCCCTACTGAAAAGATAACGCTGGGTTAACTAATTCGGGTTTACACCGGAGTCTCAACAAGCGTTACAAACTGTAACATCCACGTTAAAAAGCGTGAAGTCAGCAAAGCGAGATGACGATGGACTTTCATGATTCACCCTAAAAGCCGTTTACTCATTGTGTTTCTATGCCGGCTACTGAGAAGATTGCTCAAGTAATTAAACTTAGGAAACGACGCCATGGGCAGGCTGCATAGAAGCACCTACGTGGAAGTTAACGGATTCAGCCTCAAACTGAAGGCAAGGGCAAAGGCTATAAACGGGAGTGCTGATGGACATCAACAATTGCGTACACAAATGGATTTACAACAAGGGGAATGGTGATTCGAAGTTGTAGCTACCCGGTAGTAAAAACATTTTACGTTCGTACGTGTTTAGATTGGTTGCTATGAAACAGGTTTCACTGGATGTTGACGGTTTGTAATATAGTCTTATTTTCTTTCTAGAAAACTGAAGATGATGCATTGCAGACAGTTGATATTCATATCAAATGTTGGTGTTTCCACTTTGGACTGTGCTTATATACAGGCTTCATCAGAAAATATTTCTTAACCAGAAAAAAAATACAATTCTGTTTAATCTTATCCGACAATCTTCAATAATAATAATGTAAATTGATTGCAAACCATTCATTCCTATTGCATAAACGTTCCTTCTGAATTATTCTTTTCAATGATTATAGGATAAAAATAACCATGATCTGGGTTAGTCTATGTATATGTTCCTGAGAATTAATTGTTACTTTACATCTGATACATAAAAGGGAAACCACTTATCGCTTAGATTTACATCTTTGACTATATTTTCATAAGTTTCATTAGTATCAAATGCTTATGTAATGTTGCCGAAAAGTCAAACTCAGTATTAAATACTATTGCTGCACAATTTTGAGGAAGTAAAACATTCCACGAAAATATTGCGAGATATACCGTACATCTTTGAAAAAAAAAATCTAATTTCCTCTCCTACAAGACATTTAACTGTATATTACCTAAAGATTAAGAAGCACAAACCTGATTGAAATAACTGTCTACGATTGATTCAATACTATACTGAAGTGGAATAGCATTATTAAAAAGTAAAATAAAGATTCAAAACAAGAAATAACAAATACTTACAAATAACTAAAGCATTAACTTATTTTGTTTAATGTTGTCATTCACTTTTACATGTTTTAATTTTCGATATCTCTTTTATATTTTCTTTATTTTTTCGGTCCATTACTCATTACTGATTTCCAAAACAAGGTTGCAACTTGGAAAAATAATAATAATAATAATAATAATAATGATAATAATAATAATAATAATAATAATAATAATAATAATAATAATAATGATAATAATAATAATAATAATAATAATAATAATAATAATAATAATAATAATAACAAGGTTTTGATTTTTATACCAAAGAATATTCCTTAAATGATAAAATGGTAGAAAGAAAACTATAAAAAAAGATTATTTATCTCTACTTTTTATTTCTTACGCAACAGTCTTACTTTGAATTCTCCATCTCTCTCTCTCTCTCTCTCTCTCTCTCTCTCTCTCTCTCTCTCTCTCTCTCTCTGCCACTTGCCCTTTTGCATATACTGCATATCAACACAAACTTGATCCTCTGTAAGTAAACCACCAACTTGTTGTGAACTCCAGCTCTGCATCTAGTAGGATATTCTCCCAAGTCCACACACCGAGGCCGCTGAATAAGATGTTCTTACTATGCAACATTCTATATGTGTAGACCAAGTCAGTACAACTACGGTTATACTTGATACGTGAATATAAAAGAAAAAAATAATAATTTTAACAGCACCACGTAACATTTAATGTGACTTTAATTGCTTAAATATAAAAGGCATATTTGTAAATGAACAAACATTGAATGTGAGGAAAAAACAATTCCATTCAAACTAAAAAGGAAATTAATAAACGCAGATATTAATATATGCACACACATATAATATATATATATATATATATATATATATATAAACACGTGTTTGTGAATACATGTTACTTACACAGACAAAGCTCCCCGACTACTGACAAGAAATCGGTAAAATAAATCCAGAAGATCTGAAGTCAACAAAAATTAAATATAAAAATAATGTAAACATGGATGTGAAATAGAAAATAGTATTCTGCTTCATAACAAATGTAACAGAGACTTAAGATCAATGATTAACCAATTCCTAAACAACGCCGATAGTAATTTTAATTAGAAATGTTTGAAAGTAACGCAAGTCCAAAGAAGTTTCCTTTATAATTTTCATGATTTGGTGAGATAAGTGACCCATGCATCAAATGACAATGATAAAATGGAATGACATATTGTGCCCAGAAAACCTCAAATCAATCAATCAATGACATATTGTGACAAGTAACACTTTGTAAACTAGAGGGACATTTGGTAAAGCACAGACCTCCGCTGCGGCAGCTTATTTCTCGACCATTTGCTCGATCTTGACCTTTGACCTTAACATGTAATAATTGACGAAAATTTTCAAACACCCAAATATGAACCAAGTTTTAAGTCTCTGTGACAACGATGTCCAAATTTATGGTTGATTCCGTGAATTGGACATTTTGCTTGATCGTGACCTTGACCTTGACCTTCCTAAATGTAATAATTTCCAGCTTTTTACACAACAGTTAATCCGTACAAGTTCCATTACTCTAGGATTAAAATTGTAGCCAGGAAGCTGTTCACAAACAAACAAACAAACAAATAAACAATCAGGGGATAAAACATAGCCTTCCACCTTCGTTGGCGGAGGTAATAAGAGAGGAGGATATGTATCCTTTGAAATAGGTGGCCTTAGGAAAGCAAACAGAAAAAGAAAGATAACCTAATACACATGGTTACCAGTAAAATGAAATAAAACAAATAATCGCTCAGATATCTAAGAGAAGAATTATCTTAGAACAGCCACCTCCTGAGGAAAAAGATGATGATATAAAAGAATCTATTATACAGTAGAAGAAGGCGAAGATGATGGTGATGATGAGGATGAGGATGATGATGATGATGACTACGCTGATGAAGAAATGAGGGGAATGGAAATAAACTGTTGGGAACATGATTGAAAAAGATGTGAGTCAGAAATGAAATATAGGTTAGGAAGAAGAGCAGTAATTAGCTGTGAAGAAGAAGAAGAAGAAGGAGAAATGAGGTGTTGTTCTCACCTGCCACGACGGCAGGTTGTTGTGAAAGAGGCGATGGCTGAGATCTTAATTGGATTTGTAATGATTTAATCCAATTATGCAAGACGATGAAAAGTGATTTACAGAGGTAAAACGGTAGTTGGGGATAATGGGGAAGGAGGTGGGGGAGAGAAGGAAGGAAGGAAGGAAGGAAGGAAACAAGGGGAGATGAAGGATGGCTTTATAAGGAAGTGAAGAAACGGCAGCGGGAGAACTGCGGATGATGGTGGGATTAGTGATTTGCAGGTGATTAGACGGTTATGAATTACAAATGAAGGGGTAATGAATGGGGGGATTATGGATTAGAGAGGAAGGAAGAATGCAAACGTCGCTTAAGACAGAAGTGGGGAAGGCGGCAAAGGGGTCAAGGGAATAATGAGAAGAAATGAGAGGAAATAAAAGAGAAATCGTGAATTGGAAAGGAAACGAGAATCCTGACCGGAAGAGGAATAAGATATGAATAAAGATTCAGGAAATGAAAAGAATGGCGGATGAAGAAAGCGTGATGAGATATTTGTAAAAGAAAGGAGAGAATGGAGAAAGTCGTTGATAAAAAAAAAATGAAAAGAGAATGACGGGAGAGGAAACAGAGAGAGATAATTATCGTTAAAAGGAAAATTAAAAAATAACAGGGAGAACAGACACATTATGTCAGGACTTAACTTACATAAGCAAGTAGTCTCCACAGATTTACAATAAAATTATTGCTTCATTAGGTACGGATCTAATAAGCTATGGTGAGTAAAGAAAAAAAAAAAAAAAAAAAAAAGGTAAATAATATGATATACATAAAGAGTGTACATGAAGATGTAAAAACATAACGAACGTTACGGGTAAGAACAAAATGTTGGAAATTATCGTGAGAATAACAGCAAACAAGCGTAACAAAAACAACAATGAAATTTATGGACGAGAAATTGAGAATCTCAACGGAGGAGAATTTTCTGCTCTTCCATGAACTCCGTGATGGTATATATACAGAACACACACATATACAGTATATATATATATATATATATATATCATATATACATATATATATATATATATATATATGTGTGTGTGTGTGTGTGTGTGTGTGGGTGAGAACACAAGCATGCTTACATCTATATTCAAACCGAACATAAAAAGTGCAGAACAACATTTCGATAAAGTAACCGAATTACAAAGAAAATCTGAAAATTGCAAGAGGTGATGTAATAAGCAAATCAACTTAAAAAGCTTTACAGCACGAATGAAAAAAAAAAGATATAGTGTATGTGCTCTGCAACAGAGGAAGGTATATTGACTGGCAAAATATAAAAATGTTGAAAAAAAATGAGAGGGGTGAGAAAACGGGAAAAATGAAATACCGACAAACACTGATGTGAATGGGCGGGATTCCCTTTAATCTCTGGCGTCCTTTTAGTTTCCTCATAAAAAATGAAAGAGTCGCCTCTGAAATGGGGAAGTAAAATACACAGAACAAACCATTCTGATCTCTTGTCCAAGATCACTAGTTTTAAGCCTTACTTTTTTCTTGAGGCATGAATGTGTGTCCCCTGGATTAGAAAGCAAAAATGCTTCTTCAAAGTCAAACATTTTATATCTTTTGGGTCAGTATAATACAGGATTACATTAAGGAGAACAAAAGTGAAGGCATTCTTCAAGACTTTAAATGTGAATTCCACTTCATGAATATCACAGACTTCTATTCATTCATCCTCTGCAAGATAACTATCAAAGGTCAACGATGTTTAACTAAAACTTGTATGCTACAATGAACCAAACCAACATAATCTTATCAAAATCCAAGAACTAATAAAAAAAAGATTAAACTTCATAGCACCTGAGAGTAAAGTGAAAAAGAAAAAATAATCATTTGAACCAGTCGCTTTGAAAATATATATGAAAACATTTTAAAAACTTTGAAAAGATCGCAAAATGAAAAGAAGAAAAAAAAATACTCCGATAAGGCCAGGATGTGAATAGTCTGTTACGCGGAACCATGAATTGGTTGCCCGGTATGTTCGGCAAAAGGCAAGCAATCAAGCAATAAACAAAACGCTTCATCTAACATTCATAAGGTACTATGAGGGAGGGCGGCTATCATTCAGGTCCGTTTAATCTACAAAATTGGGAAGAGAGAGAGAGAGAGAGAGAGAGAGAGAGAGAGAGAGAGAGAGAGAGAGAGAGAGAGAGAGAGAGAGAGAGAGAGGGGGAGGGGGGATTTGTTCAAATCCCTATACGGATAAACAAAAAGAATCAACCATGTGTCCATAGAGAAAGGATGCCAGGCACTGCAAGCGACCAAGAGTCTTGATGAAGGGCGTCAGTCAGCTCAGAGGTAAAAAAGCAGGTTGTCACAGGCAGACAGATAATAAATATATGGATAACTATTTCAGAAGTTTGACTGACAGAAAAACATTGGTAGTGAGGGCACCAAAGTTCAAGGACACTTCAGAGAGAGAGAGAGAGAGAGAGAGAGAGAGACTTTGTTATTAATGCAGACCGGTGCGATTACTCTCTCACTCAAACCATCTTCAATATCTTCTTCCTCAAAACCTATAAAACCTTCATTGCAAATCCTTTTTGGTACGTAAAATGTAAGAAGTAGCTGTCAAAGTCTTACGCAGAACGGCGGAAGTGAAATGGATTATTATAAAAATTTCAATATTCCCCGTATTTGCTCATAATTCTTATGAAAGGATTTTAGACATTTTATGGTTATTAATATTTTTTTTTCTATTACTTGAGATACTAGGTAGAACCTTAAAAACATTCTTTATCTCAACAACACAATTAAACTTGTCCCGAAACGGAAAACAACTCCTTTTTGTTAAATGATGCTCTAAAATGATGTTACACTCTGACATACAGAGCTAAATTATGACCACAGACAGTTATAATAATTGAAAAGTAGGGTTTTTGGATGTTGATACAAGATTAGGAACATCCAAGGAATTCCAAAGTTTCCATGTATATATTCTCGACACTATCTTTATTTAATCTCTCTCTCTCTCTCTCTCTCTCTCTCTCTCTCTCTCTCTCTCTCTCTCTCTCTCTCTCTCTCTCTCTCTCCAATATATTATCAAATTTTGATGTATAAATAATGTAAACATTGAAATGCTTTTACATCATCTCAAGCTTTTCCAGTTGTTGTGAAGCAGCATCTATATTACAAATAATTCGTAGCTCTAAGTCCGTACTGAGTATTGCTATGTAGATACTAGCCTCGATCCATCATAAACAAAGAAAATATCTTCAAAATTCATTAAAAATACTGACCATTGACATTTCTAAAACACAACCACACAGTAGTTAGGTATTTAGTAATTACCTTTCCTGGAGAATAGGAAAAGATATAGGGGAAGAAGGATAAATACATATGAAATAATATTACAAAATTAAATACACGACAGGACTTATATACGTATTATAAAATATATATGCATAATTTCATAAAAAAAATCTAATAAAAAACATCATATAACTTACATAAGTGAATGAAAAGAAACAAACTGACACAAATATGTTCTTTAGAGATAGAGCTACCACAGTTGCTAAAGCAAAACAGAGAACGCACATAAGACAAGAAACTGAGGTCTGAAAAACAAGCATCAAAAGAAACTGGCAGAGAGGATGAGAATGCCCGAAATTTACGAGCTTAAACAGAGGACGCAGATATGAAAAATCCAGTATAACCACAACCTCAAAGTTCTCCTGCCATAAGGGTTAGTGACCCACATTGCATTCGAGGTTGCTAAGGTCGGAAGGCGGCTGGAAAGTTCAACTCAATTTACGGTGTCATGTACTGATGTAGATTTTTTCAGTAGGACAGCAGCCTCTCATAAAATTATATAAATTTCAAAATCTGTTTTAGAAATGAAGCATCTACTCAAGGACCCTTTTGATATCGCAAAAATATTTACATGTAGACCAGGATATCTGAAATGCCTGAACTTTGACCTGGCATGTGACCGCATTGCTAAAGCTATTAAAGCTTTAAAAAGGCAATTATAAGAAGTACTGTAATTATGTAGCCTACCAAAATATTCCAACAACACGAAAAATGAATTTCAGGAACCCTGTAGTGTAATTGCATTGTAACTATTTGGAAAGACACCAATCACCTGACCAGGAGGAAATAAAGGAGGATAACATGCATTCCATGATAAACACTTGCTTTGAACCTGCCCATTTCCATCAAGATAATTACTAAATACCTATACTGTTAACATCTTTTTTTATGAAACTGGGTATTAAAATATTTGATATGGCGTGCTAGACTATTATCCCAAACTGAATAAATTCTCTAAAAATTTGTTTATTATCTACTAGAGAATATTTGCCACACAGGGGTTTACCACTGAATTTCCTTTGAAAATGGGTTTCATGGATGTGGAAATTATAACGAAAAATGGTAGTAAAAACGTGTTAAAGATGTCTAACAGACTTCTAGTAAATGATAATTTCTCCAAATGCTAAACATTTTCTTCAGGTGGGAAAATAATTATAAATAACGTGTTTTACGATCAAATTACTGATATTTTCAATAATTTTAGCAACAATGTCATTGACAAAGAGAAAGTTTTATAACAACCTTAGGGATTCCTGAAATATATTAATTTAGGCAATATTTATAAACTTACGTAAAAAAGGTCATAGTTGAATCACCTAGATGGTAAGGCCAAAATTTACCTTTTCATATCTATATATAGCCATTTTTCGATAGATTTCAGGATATTTCCATGAGAGAGAGAGAGAGAGAGAGAGAGAGAGAGAGAGAGAGAGAGAGAGAGAGAGAGAGAGAGTTGCGTGTTCCTGTGTTTACACTTGACGGCCAGTGCCAAAGGGAAAATCCTTTTCCCCTTTAACAGACAATTTCGACCCCTCATGGGCCCGTCATTCAAGGGTGACGCTCTTCCCCCTCCATGTCTGTCTGTCGCTCGAGGGGGAGACTTTGTCAAACTCAAACTGCTCGAGTGGGAAATGATGTCTGAGTGATGGCTCGAAGACCAAGGTCGTCTACAAGAGGACCTGATTGAATTAATCACTTCTTTTATTTTCTATACACCAACTTCCATCTTAGATAAACAACCTGAACATGTTAGAACTACGAGCAAATAATAACCTGAAGGAATCTTTGCACCATCTTCATCTCTAGTTACCCTCATTATTAACTCCTTCTGTTGTAATCTGAGCGAATTAACTGAAAATGTAACTGTTGAGAATCTCATGCCACTTGTGGACACAAACTCTTGTTTAGTTTGTGGGATATGATTCACACTATTTACGACACTGAAATTAAACAAGGCAATGTCTTAGTCCCAAAAATGGTCGCTTTTATAACGAAGCCATTTGTGTAAGGTATACGTGGAGGGATGGGGGGGGGGGGGGTATAGGGAGGGGAATTGAATAAAAGGGGTTAATAGAGATAAGAGAAGGAAGAAAACCTGAGCTGCCGTGATCCCCTTACCTAACTCTTCTTAAACATAACAATCTCTATTCCTTAATACACTTTCCTCACGAGTAAGAGATCTAATCGAGTGATCGAGCTGAGTGTTTTGGAAGGAAATGGTCGTATCTTTCATATCATTATCACCAATACCGCCAACGGCACCATCGCTATCATCATCATCATTATCATTATCCCAAAATGGCATTGATTCCAAAGACAAAAGATATGAATCACGTGATATTTGGACCTCATTAAACGGGCGTTTATGCCTTCAAAAGTCTATTCTCAGACCCTTGTCCTTGATCGTGCGTGTCCTTCGTGCTAAGTCAAGGGTTAAATAAGCTTCCATAAGAAAGAGGAAGAGGGTTAATTGGAGCAAGAGGTCAAATTGAACGAATGGAAGGGTCCCTGAGTGAAAATTAGACGACTTGACAAGAACAACAAAAATATTTACTTCACGCCCAGGCAAATGATTAACTGAAATTATTTCTGGCCTCGAGGGGAAAAAGAAATGGAATGCTCCAAGGATTAAAAGTGAGCTGGTGTTACTGTGCAAGACATATTGCCTTAATATCAGGATTTATATCTATTAAAAAGTTAGTGCAAAATATTACGGGTTCACTCCAAAAGCTTATTTTTTCTTTTTTAAGGGAGGTTAAAAGGAACATATTCTCAATAACGAACTTGAATTTAGAATTTACCACTATTTCTTCATGCTAATGAAATATTTTGCAAAAATCCGTTAGGTAATAACAGCATCAGTCTGAAATTTAATTATGGAGTTCATATAAAGTAGCTATAATTCATTTGTAAGAAATTACACTGCAGCATAGAGTTAAAAACTAGGCATAAAAAATAAGTAATACTTATTTTATTCAAAAATATGATGTTTCCGTACACAGCATTACACCCTATTTCTAATAAACAATAAACAGAGACAATTTACAT
>NC_090737.1:70281829-70297855 GCF_036898095.1 Palaemon carinicauda
CATTTCTGATGAGATGCCACGCTAATGATAAAGCTGGGTAATAATATTTTAGTAAAGGTGAGCAACATTGTATTAATTTTTTAAAACTTACATTGCTTCTCTGTAAATTCTTCTATTCAGTTTGTGCCTCTTATTTTTATCAATAACAAATTCTCTACTTACTGTAATTTAAATATTGTGCATTCTTTTAAACAGATTATGGTTGTGATCTTCCAGTGAAAGCTAACGAACTTTCAGTCACTTCCATTTGAATTCTTACTCATTTGGAATATAAACGATGAAATCTCTTCTAACTTGTCATTCTTTCTAGAAAGAAACCGTTAATATCAACATCTAAGACATATGAGGCAAGCCACATTGCTATCTGATTGAAAAAGGACAAACAATTTTAAACTTTGGTAGTCCAATTAACTCTGCGAGAAGATTCCTCTAACTGAACCAACTTTTGTTTCCATCTGACATTCCAGAGAAGAGTTTTATCGATAATGAGTCATCAACTACTCCTTGACTCTTCCCAGACTGGAATGCGGAAATGAAGTAATTGTGAAACGAACTTCTATTTATTTCTATGGCAGGTCAATCTCTCTCTCTCTCTCTCTCTCTCTCTCTCTCTCTCTCTCTCTCTCTCTCTCTCTCTCTGCACACGTTAACCTAAATACAAAGACATGTGCAGTGCATAAAACTCCTCTCTCGCGTTTGTAAGATTTTGCGATCAACACACCAAAACTTCCAGCAGTTTCCCTACTGTAAACTGAAGACTTGCTCAGAAATCAAAAGGCACCTGGGGTTCACCCTCAAAACGGTTTAAAGTCATTTTACAAATATATAATGCATATCTACATTCGTACATAGTAAGATTTTGGGCATATGTATATCAAACACATTCTTACGCACAATATATATTACCAAGGCATATACATTGTTTATATGGATACGTTTAATGCACTAATTTATTAATAAATAAATCAATCAATAGTTTAAAGGTATGCATACACAAACCCAAACACACCCACCTACCCACCCACACACACACACACACACACAATATATATATATATATATATATATATATATATATATATATATATATATATATATATATATATATAGATATCATATATATATATATATATATATATATATATATATAAATAGATATCATATATATATATATATATATATATATATATATATATATATATATATATATATATATATATATATGTGTGTGTGTGTGTGTGTGTGTGTGTGTGTGTATAAAACCATCCATACGCATGTGAAGTTTTATTTTTTCCCTCGAAAAACAATAAAAGCTATGGTAACACATTTCAATCTATTAATAGGTTTTCCCATTAAACAGTGAACCTCACTTCATCTACATTAATAAAGCAAGTAAAATCTGTTGCCAACTGTCATATATAAAATCAAGGCAATGAAGCCCGTGAAATTAACTTATATTAGAGAACAGGGTTTTGGTGTGAACTTTTCCCTTAAAAACTCGGGAAGATGTGTTGGGTGTCATACAGGGGGGCTGAGGACTTACAAAATGCACCATGAGCTCGATCATGAAACATAAAAGTGCTCAAGGCACAGTCTCGGCCATTAGTTCTCATCCAGCGAACGCTTGTATTTGAAGCCTCTCATCCACCTCTGGAAGGCTCTCACGCGACCGACTCAACCTGAAACATCCAGAGGTCGCTGGAGTGCTGTGGGAGCCTTTCCGCAAGTACCACCGATAGCAAACAAGTGTCTGACATGACCCAATTGCGAAGATGACCTTTAATTGAATTGCATATAGACAGTTATTCTCGTGATGGCAATGATTCGTTAATGACACCGCAGCTTCGATTGTAGCCATCTTACCTCGTCCAAACCTGGTATCAGATTCTACTGGTAGCTGGAGGCTTTTACACTTCATGACTCACGATGAAGAGCGGCACTAATGCTTGGTATGGCGTCTTTATGTGTTTTTTCTTTAATGTCAATTTTATTACATGGCTGTTAAAAGTACGTCATGGTTAACGGTATTTCCTAAGGGAAAGACAAAGCTACCGTGAAGTAGTAACTGTAATTGAATCTTTAAACGTGGCACCGAACTGAAAGTCGATTTGAGAACAGAGGGAATGAAAACAAAAGATATTTATAAATACTATCATTCAGTACTCAGCATTAAGATTCCAGTCACATTAGCTCCAATAATGAGTGAATACATACACAATGTTTGTATGCAGCACATTCTTTCTACATCTACATATTCATCAATTCATCAGACCTCATTCTGTACAGGGTACAAACAATTATTACGCTTTCTTTCCTTACCTGCCAAAGGTTTTATCTTTTTAGGAATCAATGAGTGATGAAG
The DNA here is from genome assembly GCF_036898095.1 of Palaemon carinicauda. Lineage (NCBI taxonomy): Eukaryota > Metazoa > Arthropoda > Malacostraca > Decapoda > Palaemonidae > Palaemon > Palaemon carinicauda. The sequence goes on from NC_090737.1 coordinate 70,284,192, forward strand.
ATAATAATAATCTCGATATAATTGCCATTTTTATGTGCCAATAAGAAATATAAGTTGTACAGAATGCGTTTTTCTTTATTTTTCAACGACACATTTTCTAAAGACAAAGAACAAATGCTGGAACGAGACAGACAGAATATAAGCATCTTGAGCAACTAAGATCTAGGGAAGTAGCTTATAATCGGAAGCTACAAGTGTGTTACCAAACGATTAATGAATAGTTTTAGTACTCACAACCATGTCACTTGCTTTCAAGCATCTTGGGCATTTTAATCATCATTGTTCTTATGACCTAATAATCTTGTTGAGAAGCACATATTCACTTAGAGTAGTAGCAAAAGTTTTCATTTAATAAAATACGTGGATAAATCTTTTTAATAGTGCTAAGAAGTTAGGCTACCTATCTTAAGTGTCATCTCATTAACAGAGCATAATTAGAACTAGCCTTGTTACTTTCTATCTTTATTTGCGGTCCGATTGATTGCATTTTGTTATCATTTTTCTTTTATATATTTTATCCTTATCTTTTATCAATCGTGAAATTTCTGTTCTGTAGAGTTTATGAGTAAAATGATTTCGTTTTTTCACTTGAGCTTATAAACACAACGAAATTGATTATGAAAATAATAAAAGCAACATATTTAGGATTATTTTCGTTGACCGAGTAAGAAATGCTGGCAAAACAATTAAACACAATTGACAAAACATTCAACGGGTAATATTTTCGCCAAGTGTTTTCCTTATTCTTAAGACAATTTTCATTTTATTCCACAGGTACCTTTTGGCTTTGGTGCAATCGTTCAAAAGCCCAATTTCTGACCAATCTAAACGAATACACTGTGAAGAAATTATGTAAAAACTTTCATTGAAACCGTATCGACGCCCTCTTTTTCAATGTAATCTTTAGTCCCATCTTGAAAATGCTTGATATTTAAAAGTCAACGGCTGGAAATCTGAAACTTATTTTCTATTGTTTTAAAATGTGCCAGGTGTCTATTTTGATAAAAATGAGAATATCTCCAGTTTTGTTTCGTTTAAATACAAAAATATATGCACCTCCAGCTTAAATTTTTAACTAAGCATAAGTATAAAATACCATATATTGTGATTTCTAAATGAAAATATTTCTTTCATATCTAAGAACAATTGTGTCGACAGTTTAATTTTTATCTTGTCTGACAGGTATATTTTTTTTATCTAAAAAAAAAAAACTTGAATCTTCCATATGCAAATAATTTTGCAAAAAAATTTAATCTCTTAATTCATCCATGGCATTGGTATGAATTATCAGATTAGAATATACTACAAATATGCCAACGTATTCGTTGACCTCCTGTTCATTTGACCTATACCCTTCCATCTTTAATGCAAATATCTCGGACTGTTGTTCAGATTAAGAATGGACGAGGGGTCCATTTTCAAAAACAAATCATCATTTATAAATCCACCAGACAGAAAATAACATACTAATTGAGAGAGGATGTCTTCCTTTCTCCGTCGCACAGGGTGACAGAGTCAGTAACAGTGAAATTTTGAAAAAGGTGAGAATGAATAAGATGTCAATATTGAACCAATATTGAAGAAATTAGGCAGGAGACCGTAAGCTATCCATGCACAAAGCAAAGAGAAGTATAGGAACATACAGTATACCTGATTTCTTGAGAGAGAGAGAGAGAGAGAGAGAGAGAGAGAGAGAGAGAGAGAGAGAGAGAGAGAGAGAGAAAGGGGAGTGGACTAGGGACATATGTCTTGCTTGTCCATAAACCTTAAGTTTCAATAGTTCTGTCACATAAAATAGACGGAACATTAGAAACTCCTTTCATACTCTGGCAAGAAAAGGGCAAGTGAATGTGTTACTAGAGAGAGAGAGAGAGAGAGAGAGAGAGAGAGAGAGAGAGAGTGTGTGTGTGTGTGTGTGACTACCACTGTTTTTTTAAATTTTCTGTTTCTGGAGACTAGAGTAAATTCTTCAATACCAACACCCCCAACCCGAGGTCCATACCTCTCCCACCTTTGTACAGTAACTTGAGCTACTATAACGAATTCATAATCTTGCGTACATATTGATCTCGCAAATCCTGATGAGATAATCCTCCGAATATAAATTAATCTCGCCGTTGAATCCCGGTCATTAGTAACGAAACAGAGCGGGGATAAAGAGATTACTGCACTGAATTATCACCGTTAGTCAATGACTTAATGTTCGCTTGGCAATTTAATGGCACTGCAGTCCACCCGTTTGTTTCGGGATTAAATGAATATGACGAGTGCCGATTTCGTTATTTATCGGCCCGGGGATGAGTGCTGCCTCACATCACACTCCAATGTTTTGTTCTCATCGAGATTTTTTTTTTCTTTCTTTTTTTTTTTTTTTAATCCTCGATCTTTTCATTTGATGTTTTCGTTTCATTATCGGGCATGGTGAGGGCCAAGGGTAAAAATAGCCTAAACAAGTCTGACAAAGAGAAGAAATGCGAAATTAAGCTCGTGTCCCTCACTGGCAAAAGAAAAAGATTTGAAGAGCTAGGGTGATTTAGCCTAACTAAATAAACCATATTACCATATTTACATATCTTAAAGGATACAATTGTAATTTAAGAAACAATATATTTACGCATATAAACTTAATAATAATAATAATAATAATAATAATAATAATTAATATTATTATTATTATCATTATTATTATTATTATTATTATTATTATCATAATAATAATAATAATAATAATAATAATAATAATAATAATAATAATTATCATTATCATTATTATTATGATTATTAATATTATTATTATTATTATTATTATTATTATTATTATTATTATTATTATTATTATTATTATTTCAACGGGTAACCCCATTTGCACGAAATTTATATATTTCGATTCCACCATAAATTATCACTTTTTCCGCAACGAATACTATTTTATATTTCTTATGGTCGCCTGGAGCCATTTTCATTACCATTACATAATTCTAGTGGATAAGAAAAATCTACAAGTAAGTATTTAGCTCTATTATTTCAAACTATTTGAAACATTAAAAACACTGGGAATGACTGACTGATTGCTTTACACTATTGGTTTGAGCAAAAGTGAATTCATTTTCCTAAACATTCCTAAGGGCTTGTAATGTTAAGCTTATTCCAAATCAAGCTACCAGAAATGTAAAGCACAATACATTTTTGATTTAGGAACGCCACAACGAAGCCTCGCCTGGAAACTTTCAGTAAGAGGCAAAGGAGAAATTTAAACTTGCCCTAATCTGTTTAAAAAACAAAGTCTCATATTACTCTGACGTAGAGGATAATACTAAAATAGAAGCTCTGTAATTGCTAAGGAGACAAGGCTAGCTATTTGATGTTATAACTGGGTAATTTATGCATCAAAGGATTATTATCAAGCTGTTAACCCCAACGCTTTAAAAAGCGTTAAACGCATTTTTCAAAAGGATGTAAGAGAGGAAAGATAATAAATTGGTCATGCCGGTATCATTCTGGAATAAAACTCAAGGACAAAAATGACATCTGCAGTAACTGTGTACTTTCCATGACCTCCCGGTAACTGTTTAAAGGGCATTAATTCATTAAGAAATTAGGCTAATTTTTTTTCGACAACACCAAAGGTCTAACAGACGTGGTGCTATGACCAAGCAACAAAGTGAAGTAACATGTTACTTTTTATCTGTCGCAATGTGTTTTCATAAAGGTACGAAATTAAAACATCCACTGCTTCTTTAGAAACTTGTATAGTAAAATCACCTTTGAAACTTTCATTCGATTGTATTTTATCATACTGTTGTCCAGCAAACTAAGCTTAAGTTTTAATTTGAAACTCTAATCTAATGGTTATGAAAATTAACATCATCTCTCCTTCATCTGTAGTCTTTTGCAAATTCTTAATTAAATAATTTCTTCCAATCATTAAACATCGGATGTTATTGTCATAGACGATAGTTTTTCGTAAGTTTTTTGTTTCTTACCATGTTGCATTCATACAGAAACATGAAGTGTACCTTAGTGAAATGGCTGGTAGGTACGCTTCGGGGAACAATATAACCGCTCTCTTTTTATTTTCTCTCTAACTACTTCCACGCTCAGGTACACTTTCCCGTTTCGTTTTGTATGCAAAACGCCAACTCTTCCATATCATCATTGCTACAACATTTTTCAATGGTAGTAGAACGAGTTTAAAAACCTTTAAATCAAGTTTATTCCTTCCATATTTATCATAGTATTTTTATCTGTATTTGTTTTAATTTGTATTTTCTTCCCTAGATACAAAATCTTGAAGCCTCATCAAATGTTTTATCCTACCGTTTACTTATATTTCTCTCTCCTCTCTCTCTCTCTCTCTCTCTCTCTCTCTCTCTCTCTCTCTCTCTCTCTCTCTCTCTCTCTCTCATTTAGCCGTTCAACTTCCATTTCTATCTTCGTGCTTAGGAACCTTGCCCATGAGGAAGATATCTATGAGATCTCCCAAACTTCTTTAAGTAAATTCGACTTTGTTTTCCCAAGATAATCAACTTGGGCGGCCATTCTTAGAGCTATAATGCAGGGAATTCACTTTGCCGGGAGTAACACGAAGATACCTCGCCCGTCCATTTAACAGTTAGCGACTCGGAGTTTAAAAATCTAATTACTTTGAAGGTCATGAAGAGACCCCAGAGGCGCCTCTCAATGCCACTAAATCACGGTCAGGATGCCAAAGGCATTTCGTACTTTCGAAAACTTTTGCGAGATACAGAGATCACGGCCGTGGCTTACTTCCAGGCCACAATGGCTTCGCAGGAACTGGAGGAACTCTATTCTGGATATTTCCTTTATTTCCTTGAAATATCATCAACTATTTTAACTTTCTGAACCAAATAATTATTTATGGGAATATTAAGTCAACACTGTACGTGTTTATATGGTATCAGTTATTACTAGTCCACTGCAAAAAAAAAAAAAAAAGCCTCTGACATGTCATTCCACTTGCGTCTGTTGCTGGTCTTTTTATGCCGGTCCCCAACCGCAAACTTTCTTAGTTCGTCAATTCATCGTCTTCTTTTCCTTCCCCTGCTTCTTTTATCATCTCTAAGTACCCATTCTGTTATCCTATTTTCCATTCATATACACATTAACTGTGGGTGTTTGTGTGTCTCCCAGCCTCCTGAATGTTTAAAAAATTAAATGCCGACGGCATTGGATCCGGTAAAGTGCCAGCCAACCCAAATAGGTTTTATGCCGTGCTGCCACCCAGCAATATAAAGGATGTGGGAATATATAGAAGATAGTTATTCTGGCAATGGACATTTAGTTTTATTCGTCCGCGTCAGTACTTTTCCTAAAATTAAACCTTCTTTGCAACAGATTGCAACTGTGATCTAAATAAGGGAGCCATTCCTTTATATTGCAGCATTTGACAAAAAAAAAAAATTCACTTAAAATCTCTAGTATATTCGCTTTACTTAAATACGCCAGTTATTGTGTAATTACGTATTAATATACGTGTATACAAACATTTCCAAATGTTTAATTGTTTTACTGGCCTAGATTTAAATAGACCAAACATCAAGGATCTCAAACCAAAAATGTGTGTGTTAACAACTGTTGCACTTGCAACATCTGCCTCTGCATACTAGAAGGTAAGTAGCCTACATGAAGGGGATTTTAAAATAAAAACACCATTAACATTCCCTCAGACTTTTAAACAACATGAGTCCTAAAGGTAATGATTGTTAATCACTTTTTTCTAAAAATTAAATTAGATGTCGAATAAATGTCTCCCTTTAATCATAACTGATAATATAATTTCAAAGATGCATTCAACTGTAAGATTCATGAATTTCCTCGGATGGGGGTTGTTAAAAACGTTTCAAAAATGGATGCCAAACACAAACAAATATTTTTTGTGATATACAAACAATTGCGTATACTTTTTTTTCCAAAATGGCAAGATGAAAAATGCATCATATAAAAAGATGTTCTAATCCTAAAAAGAAACTTGAGAAAAAATTTACAAATCAATATGCAATGATTGTTTTGTTTTCTAAAAGCGGAACCAAATATTATTTAAGACCAGTTATTCGTGCATCGAATTACAAACATGCTTTCTCCCTTTAAAGAACCCAAATCGATAAGAAACGAAGATAAATACAACTGAAAAAGTCAGATAAAGAGATAAGCCACTTTTTTCGCGCACCCTTTCTCCCCCCTTATAGCACTCTATATAATTACAACCACCTGTTCGCTCACAAGAACACCCATGCCGTAAATATTTATGGCCAACCATAAAGAAAAGTCTTTATAATTTGCCCCTGTTACACCGACAGTTGTTATTTCAAAACCGATGACATTAAGTCATTGACTTGAGTAGAGAGATGTTTTACTGGGGTCTATTATTCATGATAAGGTGAAGATATGGTCTACGAGAGAGAGAGAGAGAGAGAGAGAGAGAGAGAGAGAGAGAGAGAGAGAGAGAGAGAGACGGGATGGCTGGATATCATCATGGTTATTGTGGGTTTCTTTAAAAAATCTCCTCCAATTTACATCCTACACACACACACACACACACACATATATATATATATATATATATATATATATATATATATATATATATATATACATATATATATTTCTCCATAATCTTAGATAATATCTGCTAATTATAATAATTTTTATACATTCAATTAACCTAAAAACCTTTAACCTAGCACGCATTTTTCTCAACTTTCTCCTTTTGTAAATACTTTCAAATTTCTTCACAGATTCTTAAGTTTTTCATCTTTATCCTAAGTAAACACTTCATTCATGAGTAAGTTTATCGACTAGAAAAAGGTACATATATTTACTATATTTACCTAACTTGAAGCCTCACTCTACTCATAAAATTTTTAAACAGCCATGGAAACATAGTGCTGGACAGTCTCTTACACACTTTTATACCAAATCCGTCAGTCTTCCATCTACACTTTCTACAACAGTTCTCACTTCCTTCACAAAAGATTTTAATGGTTCTCCTCTGCTACGGTATATCCTCAACACTATACTCATCAAATTTTATTCTGTACGCATATTTAAGCTACAAACATTTTCCTTCACTTTTTAACCTAGCGCAACTGTTTCTTAACAAAAGTTTGATGTACACCCTCTTTCTTTTCTAAATATGGTCAATCTTTTTGTTTTAACTCTTTAGTTATCTGTCTTACCTTCTTAATCAAAATTTTACCATATATATCCCAACGTACATTAAGTAATACATGTCCCTATTATTCTTATAGACGTCTCATTCACCTTTGCCTTTATGTAACAGAGCAATTCTTTCACCAATTCTTCCCAAATATTTTCTTCCATATATATATCACAAACCCTGGTCAATCTTTAAATATCACTTTCACCACTTTACCATAATGGTTTATTTGTAATCCACCAGCTACTGACCTTTTAATTCTTCAACGCCGTAATAACCCTCATTGCATCCTTAACAGTGACTTCCCAAAGCGTTTTCAAACTTAAGCTCTTTCTCTCTATACGCCACCATTCTTCTTTCTTCCAAATTTAAAAAAAAACTCAAAATACACACTCTACCACCCGCCTTGTATAAGGTTTAGTCTGGAAAACTTTTTTTCTTACTAAAAGGTAAAGTTGTTGGCTTGCCTTTTCTAGGTCCGTGAATTGATTTCCACCTACAACCACGCTGTAAGAGGCTATCTTCTGTTGGAGTCGAGAAAAGACCTCTGGCACACTTCCATCAAAAGGAAAGACAATAGTTTGTAATACAACACACACACACACACACACACACACACACACATATATATATATATATATATATATATATATATATATATATATATATATATATACACATTATATACAATACATATATATATATATATATATATATATATATATATATATATACATATATATATACATATATATACACTTGCATCTATACATACATACATACATACGCAACATTATATATATATATATATATATATATATATATATATATATATGTGTTTATATATATGTATGTATTTATATATATACATATATATGTATATATATATATATATATATATATATATATATATATATATATATATATATATATATAATATATATATATCTATATATATATACATTGTATATATATAATATATTTACATACATATATATATATATATATATATATATATATATATATATATTATATTTATTTATAATATATATATCTCTCTCTCTCTCTCTCTCTCTCTCTCTCTCTCTCTCTCTCTCTCTCTCTCTCTCTCTCTCTCTCTCTCTCTCTCTCTCTCTCTCTCTCTCTCTTTCAAGAGAAACTGAGGATATCAGTTTATTAATTGAGAAGGATCGATTACAATGGAGGGTTCGGTAACTTTGCTCCTCAAGATTTGAATGTTAGAGATTATAACTGCTCCCATAGGATCGAGGTTGCAGTGAACATCCTGGTATATATGGGACACAGTTTAGTCGTGAGCAACTATTTAAGAACCTGCCGTCCATGATATAGTTATGACATTTCCTCGACCTACTTACAGTACTTTGAGTTTGGTAGGGTTCAATTTCATCACCCATAATTTGCACCATGCACTAATTTTAGCTAGATCTCTATTAAGGGATTCATCAACCCCAGATCTACATTCAGGAGATGTTGTTGAAGCAAAGAGAGTAGCATCATCTGAATATGCAAAGAGTATCATAATTTGCATATGCAACGAGCTTGTTTTGCAGGTCCAACCACACATCATGAGTATATACAGTAGTATGAAAAGTAATTGGTCAAAAATACTACCCTGAGAAACACCAGTTATTACATTCCTATACTCACTATGGTGCCCATCAACTACTATTCTTTGCAATCGACTACTCAAAAATTCAATAATGATGCTAAGAAAAGACTCACCCACTCCCAACACTTTAAGTTTAAAACTAAGGGCCTCATGATTAATACGGTCAAGGCCATCACTAAAACCAAGGCCAATCATAAGAACTTCCTGACCACAATCAAGGGATTTCTGTACAGCATTGGAAATTGTAAGAAGGGCATCACATGCTCCAAGGCCTTTGCAAAACCCAAATTGCAAACTAGGGAACAGTTTATTACCTTAATTACATGATTTTCCAAAAGACGTTCAAAAACTACATAATATGGGAGTTGTAGAAATTGTATGATAATCAGCAGACCTGTAGCTACCGCAAAGACATTTACCTAATGAAGTAACATTACCAATTTTCCAAGTTCCAAAAATAACCTCTTCTTGCTAATTTGCGGAAAATAAAAGACAACTTAGGATCTAAGATATCAGCAGCCTTTACGGAAAAAAATAATTAAAATACCATTTGGGTCTACACCTCCATAAATAGTAGGGCCGATCACGAGTCTTTTAATTTCAGTTACGCCCAGACTGAAACTGTTATAAGTGTATGTACATCGGGTATTTACATATCTATAAAAATCCTTTAAAATAAAATATTACACATACCATTATAAAATATATCAATACATTATCTTATGAATGCAAATGGACGCAATATATTGCATATCCACTCCATAAGTATTCGTTGCAAAAACCAATAAGAAACCTTTAAGGCCACCAGGATAAATAGCGTGTTACTAGTCTCCTGGTGTGCAGTTCTACGTTATTACAAAACATGAATCTGTAAGAGGAGACTTACGGACTTCAGGCCCTGCATTCAAATGGGACGTTCGCAGCATTTTTAACTCTTATCCAATGTTTTTTATCATTCTCTTTCTGATGAATAAACTTGAAAGGAAAACGAAAATGGAAAAGGAAACCATTAGAAACCCAAGCAATCATCCCGGTAACACTGATGCAGTAATTTGCTATGATGAATACTTTAACTATTGAAACAACTTATTAAAATCTCGGAAAAACAATTTTCAAACACTAAGTGTAAAAAAAAAATAAAGAACAAAAAATAAGAATAATAAATAATACTACCTTCAAATAATAATTCTCTAACCCTTAGCACCAAGTGGCGAAAGAACACACAAGATCTCAGAGTGTGGAAGCTTCCTGCAAGAAGAAGCAAAAGACGAAGACCCCGGAAACAACAATAACTCCTTTGGCTGGCAGCAGCAGACGCATCCGTAGTTGATATGTTGCAGCTTGTGCCACGGCCAAGGAGATGTGTAGGAGATGTACGACCTGTAATACCTTCAGCAGATCTTACACAAATCCAAACGCTGCCACGGAAGCACAAAAGCTTTCACGAAAAGGAAGAAGGAACAAGAGGACATAAGGATCACTAAAAACGATAAAAGGAAGGACCTAGTGCCAAAAATGGCTGTGCCATACAAAATAAGGAGACAGCAAAATGCCCTCGAGAGAAGACGGAGCCACAAGGACGAAAGTTTTTGGACCGAAATAATGATGATGATGGTGATAAGTAAATGGAAAAAGAAGTAAGAAAGTAAAATATAAGTCGAGGGTTATAAAAGTAAAATTCCTTCAAAGAATGGGAATGCAGAAAGGAAAAATACTAGTTCATTAGGTACAAGCTCCTCTATAACAAGGCATGCATATGCATAGTTAAAAGTAATTTAGTCATAGAGATGAAAATAATCACAGAGTCTCTGTATATTAAAGCGCTTAATCTAAAGGCAAGAAAAAAGAAGAGAGTCACTTCAGAGAGGAAGAATCTCCTCAATGGGAGGGTGCATTATTCGACGTCATCGTCCGTCGAATGACCACCAGCAACCTCCCAATAGCAGTTCCAACCCAGAAGCCTCAGACCACCGACCCATTACCGCTAGTCACATACCTTATCCTTTTATGTCCTCCGGAACAACAATAGATTAGCCCAAAAACGAACAACGGAGAAGGGAGAGAGAGAAAGGATAGAAGGACAAGATGATATTCTGGGAGAGAAAGGAACAAAAAGCTAATGGAGCTCACTTTTTCCTTTTTTTTTTTTTATTCAAGAGCGGAGGGAACGCCTCCTCGTAAACAAAAGCTGGGTGACAGAATGGCACTAACCATCAGAGCTAAAAAGGGATAAATTATCCTGTTGTGAATAAAAAAGATGCTTCAGGGCGAATAAATGTCACAGTGCACAGAGGAGAGTGAAGAGAAAGGATAACAACCAAAACTTCGCCCTTTCTAGGTGAAAGTTTTTGGTATATGACCGGAAAAGGACAATATTACAAAAGAAAACAATTTTTGAAGAATCTTTAAAATTTATATGGAATAAATGATCTGCTGTCACTTGGGAATGGTTTTAGGGTGGAAATACACGCGAGAGAGAAAAACAGAAAAATAAAGAAATTGCCTCTTTAATACTGTATCTTTCTTTTCCTTATTTCTTTCCATATGAAACCTAGAATATATATATATATAGCTTACTGCATCAAGAAAGTGGTGATAGTTGGCTTAATTAGTTTGTTACCAAAGTAATAGTGTTTTCTTGTATGGAAAACATTAGTCGTTATCAGAATAAAACAACCACCTAAGAATATACACATTCGCACAAAGGTTTGGCCTGGGTATAATGATTATGCCAATTAAAATGGATAAACAACCAAAACCCATTCTATTGCTATTTGCATCGTATTCAAATTCAAATAAAAAAATTAGAAATAGCATGAAATTACTAACGATAAAGAAAAGCTGCTAAAAGAAGATGAACATAAAGACAAAATACGATGTGGAAATGCATGACTCATAAGTAAATTGATAATTGTATAAAACAACATATAAAATAACTCACATAATGCACCGGCAAAGGAAAAAACTCTTACAAAATCTAAAAAGAATTGATAGATTGATTGATTGGGTTTATCTGGCATCGGGAGATCGAGGAAGAGAAACAAAGGAATAACGATCACCTCAGAGTGGAAGATTCATCTCTCAAACACAAACATCCTTTTCACCACAACGAGCACCATCAAAGGCAGTTCTCTTCCATGGCACACCCCAGTTACACCTCTCTTCTTGATTTTCTCCCTTTATTTCCCTCATCAGTTTCCTTGTGCTTCCCTGATCCTCCCTTAGAATTCCGCTCCACATCCACTTGAACGCCCTTCAGCACATCACAACAAGGACCACCACGGAACAATTCTCCCTTCCCTATAGAAGCTCGTACCCAACGGGTGATAGCGGGGAGATGGTGCATTCAGAAAGGTGCTTCTCAATAATGGCTAAATATTCAAGAATAAAAATAGGTATGGTGATAAAGCGGATTTCGCGAACCGTTTATGGTACAAAAGACATTATTAATTTTATACATACACAAAACCAGAAGTAGCCACGAGTGAAAACAAAAATACTAAAGAAACAAATATATTGTTTGATATAAAAAGACCAATAGTCTTTTGTGTTAAAGAAGTTATATTGATATATATTTCAAAAACATATGGAATATTATAAAGCACTAACACATCAGTCAATACTTTGGAAAATTAGTATTTTCTCGGTAATAATCCTCAAAATAAATGTGGATGCATCATCATCACCTGGAGATTGATGTCGAAATGATATTTTCAGGGGTTGATTCATCATCAGCCTCTGATGATTCTTGTCCTGCCTGAAATGAGGCGTTGTATCCACGGTTCATTCGACCTATTAATCATTCTCGGCTCAACATTTTCTTCAAATCTTCCAGCTGCCAGTCAGACGCCATGAAAGAATTGCAGTGTTTGTATATGCATACAATAATATCACACATCATCATATTCGGACATACTGGGCTTCTTTTCCAGTTTCAATCCAGATGTCATGGAAGACAACATATGCACAGTGATCAAAGTTAAATTTACTTAAATGTATACACAGACAGATGGATAGCCAGTATCCTTTCAAACGTCAAGGAGGAATTACAATATATTCACATACAATAACCAGCACGAACACAGAGACTTGGTGGTTTTTTTCCTGGTTCCAGTCACAGCTTAAGAATCGATTTATCTAAAATTGTGAATGGACATCAAAATTGATATAGATAAATATGTACAGAAAATGGTTCATTTTTTCAGTATCCATTAACACACCATGAAATTATATTAACTTGTGTATACACACAAACAATAAAATTTCTGAATATATACAGTACATGAGACAGGAATGCCTTGCAGTCTAGTCGTAATGGAACAAGTGAACCGTGAGACGGTCCAAGTAAAATTAAAAACGAATAACACAAAATATGTAATAATAATAATAATAATAATAATAATAATAATAATAATAATAATAATAATAATAATAATAATAATAATAATAACAAACAAGAGCATCCAATTCAGGTGACAAAACGCGCTGTCAAGTCATAAATCACAGAAGATTCAGAGATAATGTATTGGAGTAGAGGGTGACCATTTGGAATGATGCGTTATGTCTCGGTGGGCAACTGTAATTAATAATAACTGCAAGGACCCAAGGCTTGCTTTGCTCTCCCTCCCCTAGAGCGTATGGTTGTCACACATATTTAGGTAACACTCTCTTCATTAGATGATGTTCTCAGATAGTGATTGTGCCACTGGAGTAGTATGTTAGTTATATAATTTATATGATTTAATCTCATACAATTCGATACACAAACAATATTGTAGTCGAGCATTTTTTTACGATCTTATGTTATAAATAACATTTGTTCAATTCAGCAAAAATAATACTAGTAGGGCTTATCCT
>NC_090737.1:70310855-70318355 GCF_036898095.1 Palaemon carinicauda
TAAAAATAGGGAAAATTTTCGACTTAATCAATATCAGCTAATTCACTTAACAGTCATAGCATCTACGCATAAAGTATATACACTCATAAAAGCTTGGAATTCTAGGCAAAAGAAACATGCAGAATCTGCCGTTGACATTTCATTATAAACTGGAAATTCAGAAAAGAAATTAATTTGAATTGGCGAAGGTCAATATAATTCATCACGTCCAAACTAACTGATTAAAAATCTTTGTCTCATTATTTTCATATTTTGAATAAGTTTCATGAACTTGCAAGAAAGGTACGTAGATTTTCCCTAGTTTTCTGAAATTAAAACTTATGCAAGACAAAGTTAAGGGAAATGGACAGCTACGTAGGACGATTTTCATGAGAACAAATGAAAAGCAGAAATAGAGGGCGATAAAGGCCGATGCAAAGGCCTTCAGCACCACCAACAGTGTAACGTACAAGGCACAATATCAGCAGTGCCTCCAACTATGATGGGGAGAGGGGAGGGAAATTTCTCTCCAAAGTTGTCTTCGATTGTAAGGGCCTCCGTCCATCTCCACGTATTGTTCAGAATGACCTTAAATCTGGAACGTCGTTTTCGGTCTCTTCCATTTTGCATTCAAGGAATAATATTCTTTCTTGGGTAAACCTTCTTCCTCTTCATTGTATTCGCATATTGCATTTTCTTTCGAGCTCTTTCACCTCGATTTTGCTTTCATTGTGGGCCTCGAGTTGCCTTGGCACACAACCCTAGATTTCTCTGATGTCTGCAAACCAACGCCCGTTTTCTTCATTGTATTTTAGATTAGCCATTTTAAAAAATTCAGAGATGCCCAACTATGCTGATGTATATATCATTTTAAACTCATCTCTCTCTCTCTCTCTCTCTCTCTCTCTCTCTCTCTCTCTCTCATAAATCTACTATGTTTCTTCATTGTTGACTGTTGTATTTACCATAAAATCTTGCAATTTTTTTTCACACGTCCTCTTCACTCTTTGACTCCACAGTAAATAACCGTAAATCTAAAACGCACAGAATTCAATCGACGTATTTTTCATAAAAACACCGAACCTTCCTCTCGCAACGAATGTCACTATTTAGTTCCCTCCACCGCAAAACTTGATTCATTTATTACATTTAGTCTCTGTTTAAGAGATATCCTTTTGAAAAACGACATAACTTCTCACGGTTCCTTCCAGAAAGTAAACAACTTTGAGTGATGGCTGTGTTTTTGTGAATTCTTTTGTCGATGAAAATAACACCACTGCCATCCTGAGACGATGAAAATTCTGAATGATGAAAAGCTTATAATTTTGCTGATAACACTATTTCATGGAAACAGTTCAGGACTAATATCCCGTTGAGAAGTTAATCATTAAATTTTTTACAACACATACATAACTTACTATGATAAAGACACCAAATCTCTCTCCCTCTGTCTCTCTCCCGAAAAAAAAAATAAACACACATACAAGTATCAATTCACAAAAATTACATTTATTTTAATTGTGCACAATGAAGGCATTTACAATCAATCTCAAACATAGAAATAACAAATTCCTTTCATGGAAAACTGTTTTAAAATCATAAGATTTTCTAGAAGTTGGACTGTATATATATATATATATATATATAAATATATATATATATATATATATATGTGTGTGTGTGTGTATATATCTATATGTATATATATACATACATATATATATATATATATATATACATATATAAATTTTTTATTGCACTGCATTTTGTACCAGGAAAACAACTTACGTCTGGAGATCGTAAGAAAAGCGCAAATACAACACAAAGATTGTGACACAAATACCCAATTTAGGGGACACCAAACTCTAAAACAGTGGCACAGAACGCAGAGATTGGGTTAGAGAATGTTTAGACTTTCAAGGTTAAGAGGCAAGACAAAAGTAGAAATGTTAATAAAATAAAAATCATTATAATACCAGAATAACCAACTTAATCCCCTCGAATGACTGCAGTAACCAAATTGATTTGAAGTCAAACCATTGAGTATTATCATGACCAACAGCAGAGCTTTCAGGAATTTTGAAAATACCACATACCTTCTATTATTATTATTATTATTATTATTATTATTATTATTACTATTATTATTATCATAAGCTAAGCTATAACCCTGGTTGGAAAAGCAAGATGCTATAAGCCCAAAGGCTTCAACAGGGAATAATAGCCCACTGAGGAAAGGAAACAAGGAAATAAACTTTAAGAGAAGTAATAAACAATTAAAATAAAGTTTTAAGAACAGTAATAATAAAACAGATCCTTCATATATAAACCATAGAACTCTTAATACTAGACAGTGGAAGGCAATGATACAGAGTCTATGACACTACCTAAGACTAGAGAACAATAGTTTAATTTTGGAGTGTCCTTCTAGAAGAGTTGCTTACCAAAGCTAAATTCTCTTCTACACTTACCAAAAGGAATGTAGCCACTGAACAACTACACTGTAGTAGTTATCCCTTGAGCGAAGAATTGTTAGGTAACCTCATTATTGTCAGGTGTATGAGGACGAAGAATGTGGAAAGAATAGGCCAGACTATTCGATGTATGTGTAGGCAAAAACAAAATGAGCCGTAACCAGAAAGAGGGATCCCACATTAGTGCTGGCTAGTCAATGGACCCCTTAACTCTCTAGCGGTAGTATCTCAACGGGTGCCTGGTGCCCTGACCAACCTACTACCTAAGAAGTAGAGATTGAAGGTAAAAAGTTACCCAAGGCTTTTAAATTCTCCTAAAAAACATCATTCATGCTCTTGATATTTATTAATTCATTATTATACGAAACGTTGCCAAATGTGAAACATGCATGATGTCAATATACCAATAAAAGATGAAAGCTACTATATGTTCACTGTATATAAAAAAAGCAACGCAAACATATATATAAATGCATTCAACAAACAACGGTGAACGTTTGAATTCAGAGGGAAAAATGTATACATAATCCGAACTTGCAAACGAAGGGCAATGAAAAAATTTGTATCATAACAAACATGCAAGAACAACTGCATCGAGCGCTGTTTAATAAAGTTTCTTTCAAAAGAAAATACAATTACCCCGAATTCAGTAGCTTACTTTACGATTCTTTTTTGTTCATAAGAGGTAAAGAAACGGAGGGTAAAGAAAAAAGGCAAATTAAATTCGCTCTATTCAACAGCTTATTTTGCTTTTCAAAAAAAGATCCAAAAAAAAAGTTCCTTGAAGAAAGAAGGTGCAAATATAATTCGCTTGCACTCGCTTGGTTTTCCCGAGAAACAAAATAGTCAGTTGCAGATGTATGTAGGCGTGGGGGGGGGGGGGAGAGGAGGGACCAGGCTGTTAAGTTGAGGTCTGTCCAAAAAAGAAGTGTCAGAGAGAAGGAAAGTAAGAAATAAACAACTAAACCGAATTAGGAAAACCGTGTTCCTGCTACAATATGCTACATGTTACACCCTTCCAACGGTCTTTTGAAAGTTCACTGCGGAAGGGAATCTAGGTTTAGGCCTTCACGATTCAGAGACATCTTTTAGCAAAAAGAAAAAGTAAACAGATTCCAAAAAATGCTTCACAAGGAGGAGCATATCGTGGGGCATCACGTCATCTATCACAATCTTTCGAAAAAATTATAAGGTTAGTCCGAACTATCTTAATCCTGATGAATATTGATATTCGTATAATACAATATACGTACTACACAAATATAGATATAATTGACAAGAAAAAACACTCTCACTCATAAATGCAAGTATATGTTTATAAAACGCAAACTTTTAATTGCATATCCCTAGCACACGGCAGCAGTACGTACTGCGCAGCATGCGTATACTGCATATTATCCACACGTGAAAAGAACCGGTGTAAGGGAGAGAAAGTAAGAGTTCCAAAACGGTCGGGCAAATCCGTTCTTTCCAAATGATGTTTGTTGGGTATATGGCTTGTTTTCGGCTCTGTCGAGCTTTGGAATTATAGCACGGCAATATGTTTGGGTCTCCTCTAGTTTACCTGTTCGCATATATATTTATTTTTTCCCGTGCGCCCATTCCGATATTATTCACCTTTGAAAAAGAGCGATTTGTATTTCTTTTTTCCTGCCAGGATTATTTAAGCCTCTCGCACTATTTTTCGCTGTCAGTGTTTCCAATAAGCTTTTTCTTTCTTTGTCGATCCTTCACGGTTATTCTTTTTCTTTTTATATTCAGTTTTTGTTTTGACCTTTAAGGATGAACTTTTTTTTTCTGACAGTGCATTGCTTTGCCTTTGAATTCCTTTGTCTGTGAAGGGGATCAAAGTACAGATCCAGAGTAATTCCAGAGGTTAATCTTTTCATCTGTATTTCAGAGGAATTACATGGCATCGCCATAATGGTTTCCACATGCAACACCGAATTAAAGGAAGCATGATTAATCAGAGAGTTCTGTGAACATACACAAATGGTACGCAGGGTTTACATGCAACAGTCGGTTTATGTGTCTATGTGAGTCTGTGGCGTTCCAAAGAATAAAGACAGGGATGCAATTACTTATAAATAAGTGGGTAAAACATCAAATAGCATTAATCATTATAAATTTTGGTTAAAAAGAATATTTCGCTATGGTTAAATGTGAATGTATATGCATCATATATATATATATATATGCATAATATATATATATATATATATATATGTATATATATATATATATATATACATATATATATATACATACATATATATATATATATGTGTGTGTGTGTGTATATATATATATATGTATATATATATATATATATATAGGTAGTTATTAAGTCTTTTAACCCACTGGTGGTTTAATTGCCTATTAGTGTAACACATCGCCTTCCCTCCAGGTGACAGGCGGCCTAAGATGAGGAGGTTAATTTCCTCTCTCCTCCAGTTTTATTTCCGTTCCACTGACTGGAAATGGAAGGGATGTTCAGGGGTGGAAACAAACTGAAACAGGGAAGAAATTATATTTGGGACAAAAAAGCCTGTCTATTAAGTCTATGGCAGGCTGAGAGAGAGAGAGAGAGAGAGAGAGAGAGAGAGAGAGAGGGGGGGGTATCTCAAGAAGAATATGAGTGAGGGAGAATATATTTTCTTATAAGTGTGGGGAGAAATAATCAATTTCTATAACGGATAATCAAAATCCAGCCACTACAAGAAAAGATTTCGATTGCGCAGAACAAAACAACCGCCTACGAAAGCCATTGTCTACCCACACACGGATATCCATAATCGGCTCTGCCCACATAACGCAAGAGGCCACAGCTTCTTCCATGGCTGTACCAGCTGCGGTCAAACGGCTGCTGCCCTAAACTCTCACTTTTCTGGTATATAAATCTCCAAACGAGTGGAATTACATCTATCGCCTGTACGCCTCCGTGACGAAATTCTAAAGCAAGAGGTCACATTGGAAGACACGGAAAAACTGTCGCTAACGGAAGGAGATAAGGAAAGGTAAAGATAAAAAGAGTGGTAGCAGATTAAAAGTAATGAAAGCAATTAAGATTGGTGGTCAAGGAAAGTAAATGCACAGAAAATGGCAAGATAATTCAGCTATATCGTAAGCTTTAGAATAACTAACTTCTTAACAGATGTCAGGGTTACTGAAAAATGAAGAAAAAGACTACATCCAAGATCAGTAAAGTAAAAGGAGTTGCTATGGTAAAACACTTGAAAGGAAAAATAAAATAGGCCATAAGGAGAACGAGGAGAAAAATCAATATCACAAATGGGAAGAAGATAAGGGAAAATAGTAGCAATGAAAGTTGGAAAGAAAATTCAAAATGATACAGACTATAAATACGAACATGCATGAACAGTCACGAGTATAGCAGGAAGTAACATCTTTCTTAGGTATTAGATATCACCATCGCGAGCCCAATGAGCAAAATTGCTTTCAAGAAGCTTAATGAGGTTAAGACGGAGGCATTACTTCCCGTCGTTAACCTCGAAGACGGGCAGCTAATCTTAATATGATGACTGCCATTTTTATTACTCCTTGTTAAGGAAGCGGAAGTCAGCTCTTGCAAATGTGGTATTAAGCAATTGTGTGAGTGGGTGAGTTATAATGATGACCCTTTAGCTTTAAATTTCAACCCATTAGAAGAGAACAAAAGAAATCTCACTCTAACAAACTTTAACCTCACATTCACATTACCCGATTTCCTCAGCACATTTAACACAATTCTTGGATGTTGAGTAATCAACTCGTCAACATCCTACAGATAATGATCAATAAACATCAATGAAAAGTAAATAAACTGCAAATAAAACAAAATATTCCTTTTCAGAGAGAGAGAGAGAGAGAGAGAGAGAGAGAGAGAGAGAGAGAGAGAAATCACGCATGTTTGCATAAAAAAAAGAAAGAGAAAGTCGAGTTAAGAAGTGTGTGGAGGAGAAGCGAGCTTTTGTAGAGATACTGGGACCGTAGGAGGCAGCTAGTGCCAGTTTCCAAGGCCCGTGTGGAGGAAGGTGTTTCGCAGCTGCGAAGACCGGTTTGCCGTTCCCACTTTCTCTTACTACAGCAATCCAACCCAAACCTTGCAACGTTGTACGAACAACCCCACTCCCTCCACCAACTAAAGACCCTGTTCCCCCGCTGTGGCCCTCCACCCTTTCCCATATCTGCTATTTTTATGCCCTTTAGAATTACAGATATCAATCTTAAGCTCTTTCCCCAATCGGGACTCTTCCTGAGCGATAGATTTCACCTGCCTCTCTCTTATCTGCTTTCCTGCGGTCCTTCTCTCCTATAGTTTTACTCTTGTCTTTCCCCCTCCATTCGCTTATCTTTTACTGCAGCTGCAAATTCTAAGCTTTGTCTCAAACCCTTTCTCTGCTCCCCTTCTTTTTCATTTCTGTTGGAAACTTCATCGGCAGCCTTTGTCACTGGCTTAATCTTACCCCTTGTTTTTTGTATTTGCACCTTATTTTCTATCATGTGCTTTAGAAATTTGTTGCAGTAATTTCGCACAACTAATCTCTCTCTCTCTCTCTCTCTCTCTCTCTCTCTCTCTCTCAAAGAATTATACAGCAGTTCCCATTTCTCTTTCAGAATCATTTATCAAATTATCTGTTCAATAACAAATTCTCTCTCTCTCTCTCTCTCTCTCTCTCTCTCTCTCTCTCTCTCTCTCTCAAAGAATTATACAGCAGTTCCCATTTCTCTTTCAGAATCATTTGTCAAATTAACTGTTCAATAACAAATCTCTCTCTCTCTCTCTCTCTCTCTCTCTCTCTCTCTCTCTATATATATATATATATATGTATATACATATATGTATATATATATATATATATGTATATATACACATATATATATATATATATATATAGCCTATATATATATATATATATATATATGGGAAACACAATTGTTCTCCAGTCTTGGGTAGTGCTATAGCATCTGTAGCATGGTGTCCACTGCCTTGGGTTGAGAGTTATCTGTTTTGAGAGATCACCCAGACACACAATTCTATGTTTCC
>NC_090737.1:70323355-70325855 GCF_036898095.1 Palaemon carinicauda
CTTTAAGGGCTGTTTTTCTAGTCCTCTATCTCACGGAAAAGACAGAGTCCTGCATTCTTGGGTAATTAGGGTATCATAAGGCACAATCCACGTTAATTATCAAGTATACGGCCTCGTACGCAATAATTAAAAAAAAAAAAAACTTATATCTTCAGTCCTTCGGACGTCCTGTTCTGTAGATATGTTGAGTCTTTACACCTATCCTGAAGTATATGCTAGCTTTAATAGACAGTAATGTAGTACAATCAGCATATGAGTAATCCTTTCATGGGGAGAGACGCCTTTTAGAAATCTTGCTCCTCTGTTCATTATGTTTTGTAGCTTCTCAAGTTGCTCTTAAGGTAGGTTATAATAGAGTTGCAGAATTCAGTACTGGTAATAACTTAGTAAATCGCAGGATTTTTAAACGTAACATTCGTCCATTATTTCTATACAAAAGTAAGTGCTTCTTACTACATTAATTATTTATTTATTCGAGCACTGAGAGATAAATTCTAATCCAGTCATACAGCTAGGTCACGAACTCTTAATAGATTTCGGGGCTAAGTTGTCATTAATATGAATATGTAATTCCCAAGGTTTCTTAGAAACTGTTTTTATTTCCACCGCCATAAACTCGGTTTTATTTTAATTGCTTATTTGCCACTCTTTCTCCAGCACTTATGACAATGTGATTTATATTCTCAGCTGTATTGTCAATGTAATTTATGAAGAAGTAAAATTATATATCCTCCGCAAATAGCCTGAACTTCACCCAATGTATCTGT
Organism: Palaemon carinicauda; assembly: GCF_036898095.1. NCBI lineage: Eukaryota > Metazoa > Arthropoda > Malacostraca > Decapoda > Palaemonidae > Palaemon > Palaemon carinicauda. The sequence continues at coordinate 70,324,123 of NC_090737.1, forward strand.
AATAAATATGATAGCCCAATAATATAAATACTAAATAGGATTGGGCGTATTACACTTCCTTGGGCACCCCTTTCCTTAATGGTTTATATGATAAGAATTTCCAATTCGTACACAACAGTTTCTGTAAACCAAGAAACCAAGATACTTAGAAGTTTCATCCTTAATACCAATGGATCTTATATCACCAAGTAATAATTCATGCACAACTGTATCAAAAACAGCTATAAGATAAAGTAAAATCCGGATGACACATTTTTCCTCATCCTTTATTTCATGTAGATCATTTACGAAAGAACTTAAAGCTCCGTAAAATAACCTCAAATTGCCAATATGCTGACTAGTTATCCAGCAGAGCTACAATTCCTCCCAAATGACATAGCAGTTGTTCAAGAATTACCTATTCTATCAATTCTGACAGGTAGAATAGATTCTAAATATGAACATAAGTACTGATAATCGACAGCACCTTTCAAAACTAAGGATAATCATACTCATCACTGGTAGTATCTAATATTCTTGAAATTATGGCCGCAAAACTAGAAACGTTTTCTACTCTTATCACTTTCGATATTGACTTCAGATTAATCACACAGTTTTTTTTTTTCTTTGAACCCTTCATAACCCTGATGATTTGAACATTTGTTACATTATCAAATATCGTTAATCATCGTTGTGATTCTGGTTCAGCGCCAAAATGATTGGGAATACCAGCAAAGGATCCAATTGTATTTTCTAATTTGGTTTTGAAGAATTGTAAAAATCTACCAGGTAGTTTTTGGTCACTATACCAATCTGAGAGTCCTTTACTTTAATTTATATTTCTTATTAGACCATTAAGAAGACGATATAAATTATTCATGTCTACTGCTGCTCCCCGGAATTTTTCTACGAGTTCGAATTTTCTTCCCCCTTATTAGGTGGTTATATTGGCACATTACGACTTTGAATTCTCTCCACGCACTTTCAGTTTTTAACAGACTCCACTTTCTCTCTTCACGTATTTTTTTTTTCTCATTTTCTCCAAAGTCTCCCCCATCGAACTAAGCAGATATGAACTTAGTAGTTTTAGTAATTTCCATAAATGGGAGAATGTTATCATATGTATTTTTATATATAGTTATAAGGCAATTATTACGAACAGAACCTATTAATCGTGAGTTACCATGATCACTGGGAATATTGATAACATCATTTATTTTCTTAATAAATCCATAAATAATCACATATGGAAAGAAATTAGTTTATCTCAAGAACTTTTTTTTTTAGCACTGTAATCTAAAAGTTATAAATTTATAAATTGGAGCAATAGTGCACATCTCCACACTAATATCTGGTACACTGTTATTCATTCCATCACTCAGAAGTAAACACAACGTCTACCCAGCCAAAGTTGTTGCACAATCAATATTATTAACCAATTGATATGATTCCAGCAGTTCACTATGGGCAGCTAATTTCGTTGTTGACATGCCAATCATCTCAATGAGGATACCGACGTCCACAATATAAGCATGCATTTAATCTCTCAGGTTTGTAAACTACGACGACAGATACTTGTTTTCTATTTTTATGTGTAAAATTCACTTTCCTATATTAAAAGCTTACTGCACTAGTTCTTTTTATTATCTTGAAAGCAAAATAGCATTTTAGAATGAAAAGCCCCCTGCCCCCACCAAGTTGCCCTCACTCGGAACATAATAAACAGCATGAGTATTGAGGGTATTTTTCTGCTA
>NC_090737.1:70338355-70348355 GCF_036898095.1 Palaemon carinicauda
CATTATCATTACGTTAATGGTAATGATAATTAACACAACGTAAATAGCAAAGGTAAAAAATCGAATTTCTTCCATCGGAAACATAAAAGGCCTATCCATTTTTACTGTCTGTAATAACCTACAATTAACTACCCAATCGTGTATCGCGAGCTTGGACGTTACCATTAAAGCTCTTACAATAAATGGTTTAATGACCGCAGCAATTTCTTAATGAACGGAGGGATAATCACACCGATGGCCAAAGGCCGAAGACAAATCCTCACAGGAAAAGAATTCTTCAGAAATTTCACAAAATGCTTTAACTGAAGTAGACCAAATGTGGGACAAAGTAACTGTGAGAATGATTACGAACCACGGAATATGAATAATTATGTAAGACATTTGCTAACACAGTACTTTCAATGCAAGTATATAAACACAGACAAGCAGAAAATTCTCTCTGAAGTTGAACAAAAATCTAGGACAATCTAAACAACATTCTCAATACCAAAAAGCAAAATAAAACGGATATGTCATACATAGTGTCCACTTTAATTACACGCGTACGAATAAAAATATATCTATAAAATATTACTATTGTATATTATCAAATAGAGATATATAATAGATAGAAAGATAGTTGAGTATTATACGAGATTTTGGTGAGAAATACTTCAGTCAAAGACCCTGGAATTGTCCAGCTTAATACTGCAAAAGGATACCCTTATACAAGGTATTTCTGCCTCATTTCACATCTGGTAGCAAAAGCCAAAGGCATAATCTCTCTCTCTCTCTCTCTCTCTCTCTCTCTCTCTCTCTCTCTCTCTCTCTCTCATTATTATTATCATTTCTATTTTAAAGAGGTGGATTTTATTGTCTAATACAATACTTATCATATTCTATAACAATAGAATTATATCGAATAGCGATAAAAACCACATTTTTAAAGTGCCAACTGAACTGATTTTATAGAAAAGAAAAGTCAGTCAATCAAATGATGAATTAGCTAAACAGTCATGTAAAATATGTAGAACCATGGCTAGGGCAATGAGATATGGATGGTATTTGATTATGCATTTTAGGCCAAAGCGTGATTTAACCAACAAACACAAAATATATGATATCATATTTTCATTTAAAAAACGCCCTAAGAATAAATTCCAGCAATGGCTATCCTAAGCAAACGTGCTTACATACGAAAGGAATATTTAGATAACGTTAGAAACGGGGTTAATATTCAAGCGTTGAGGATATAACTGAAATTCATATTGAATTAGCACTATCCAGAATATCTTCCTAGATCCCAGGCCCCATTTTTATGGAAGGGGAAGGAAGGGGAGGGAGAAGCTCGTGCCAAGAAAAGGTGTCATATTGATGCTAATGCATTAGTCCAAATTCAGAAACAAGAATTTGCACTCTGGCGTTCTCATGAATGATGAATCCGTCATAGAAGACGAGAGAGAGAGAGAGAGAGAGAGAGAGAGAGAGAGAGAGAGCACTCAGAGATTTTTTAAAGATTTTATGGTGAGAGCTAAGCGCTCAAAATCCAATACTGTGCTCATAATTGAAATCTATATTAATAATAAAAATTCAATATGAAATGAATACATTTGCAATAAACACAATTACTTTCTATTTAATGAATTAACTGGGCCACCATTTTAATTCTGTATCTTCTAGCATAGAGAGTTTATTATTCAGTACAGACTTGGCATTTGATCCTGTATGTAAGATGTAATTCTATACAGAACTAAAATTCTATGAGTTATGCTGAGAAAATTTGATAAGGAATGCGAGTATCCTTTAAAATAAAATAAAACAGGATTTCTTTAAGTTGGCAGGAAGAAAGTAATTCAGATTTCAAGGTGTTAACCCGAGATGCAGGTTAGAATTATTTCAGTATACAGTTAGGATTTATTAAGGATTGCTGGTAAGATTCCAATGGAATTCCAGGTAGGATTTAATCTGTTGAACATTCAGGTTATAATTTCATGTGAGAACAAGATTTAGTTCGGTACATAATCAAGATTTAGTTAGGTACCTAGTCAAGATTTAATTCTATATGCAACCAAGATTTATTTCGGTACATAATAAAAATTTAATTCGGTACATAATCGAGATTTAGTTCGGTAAAATAATCAAGATTTAATTCGGTACACAAACAAAATTCAATTTGGTACGCTATCAAAATTTAATTCGGTACATAATCAAGATTTAGTTCGGTACATAATCAAGATTTAATTCGGTAAACAATCAAGATTTAGTTCGGTACACAAATAATATTTAATTCGGTACACAATCAAGATATAATTTGGTATGCAAACAGATTTCTGTTTGCTGGCAAAATATAATTCAATATCTCGGTATGATGTCAATAGTGTGCAGATGGAACGTAATTCGGAATTGAGGGGTGAACTTCATTTGGAATTCTGGCAGGATTTTTCTGGAAGCAGGTGAAGATTTCCCCTTGTCATAAGTTGGTTAGAGGACCCTCCCAACCCAAGGCCAACAACACACACACATCTGCCCTAGGTGATATCTAAAGACCTCGCAGGAATGACTTCCATTTTGATCATTTAATGTCATGCATTTCATCTCTCTCTCTCTCTCTCTCTCTCTCTCTCTCTCTCTCTCTCTAATATTTTACTTTCATGACACCATATTCCGCTTTAAAGTAATCTGTCTCTCTATTCATTCAGACTTCTTTATTTATTGCCCGACGTCTCAACTAACCCCAACACACACTCTCTCTCTCTCTCTCTCTCTCTCTCTCTCTCTCTCTCTCTCTCTGTCTTTCCCTTCCCTATTCTTTTTTTTCTTTCTCCAAAAAGCAATCTCCCTTATTTTCTCTCGCCATTTCTGTTCCCTGTGTGAATTGTTTTCGCCTCCACCGTTTCCAATATCTCTCTTTCCTCTGTTTCTATTCCTGCTTTTATGGCTCAGCTCCCTATTCCCAGCTGATGGCTTAGTCTCTCTCTCTCTCTCTCTCTCTCTCTCTCTCTCCCTCTCTCTTTCTCTCTCTCTCCGTAAAGTGTTTATGCGAGTTATTGCAGGCATTTAGTATTCATTTTGTAAACGCCCTGGAATTTCTTTACCCCTTTATTGCTTATTAATATTTCAATTTACCTCTTGCAATTCTCTCCTGTGAATTAACCTTATTAAAATGCTCTTTGTTGGCCGGTCGTTTCAGGGTGGAAAATGCGCCAATGGTGTGGATTGCTACTACCTCTTTGTGCGTTGTAAATACGCATTAAAATGCATCACTACACTTGTTGGAAATGAGATCTGCTCTAGCCAGGATTTGTTACATGCGCTCTATCAACTACCCGGATGAATGCCCTGCTTTCTGTCAAAGTTACAAGACCCCAAAATATTATAAAGTACTTCTAGGTTGTATTTTCATCTCTCTCTCTCTCTCTCTCTCTCTCTCTCTCTCTCTCTAACCTAAATAATTCAAGAGCCATTTAGTCCTGCTTGCCACGCTTCTATCCATTCTGACAATTCTCTTCCCTTTGACTTCCTTTTTCAATTAACCTCTAACTTTTCAGTTCCATTTACTCTTTATTGTACACTACCACCCCCCCCCCCCCCTCTCTCTCTCTCTCTCTCTCTCTCTCTCTCTCTCTCTCTCTCTCTCTTATTTTTCTTTGCCTTATTCTGCTTTCCACTTATAATCCTAACAGTCAATTGTCAACCCCCATTTCCCCTTCGGGAAAAGCTCGACTAAGATGCTTTCTCTGTTTTCGTCCTTTTCGCAATTAATCCTTCGGTTTATCTATTTCTACCACAACCTTTTCCGCTTTCCTTTGCGGATCTCAATTGAGATTGTTACTTTCATGAGAAGCCACAATATGTTTGAACACAAACAGTTATATACTATGCACAAATTCCATAGTATGGATAAGGAAAGAGTAGTTCAGAATATCCTTTTTTTTTTATTCCCAACGTTTCGTGATTCTTAATCACATTGTCCTGGGCTACAGAAAAAAACATATACAAAAGAATTAAGAAACAGTTAAATATTTTTACAAATTCATTCAGAACTATAAAAATCAGTTAAAATTTAAATGAAAATTAAAAGGAAAAAAAGTATATATATATATATATATATATATATATATATATATATATATCAGACAAAGTAGTGGAACCAACCTCGCAGAAGCGAAGTGAGAAACTGTATGCCAAAAGGAGTTAGAAAACAAACCAAAGAAAACTATGACAAATATAATTGAATTTAAGAAGCTTGAGTATTTAACGACGGAACTAGTCGTTTGATCAATATGGATTCAAGAAGAGGTAAGTCATGATAATTTGACTCTTGACCAATGATGGTAAAATCTTTGTTTTTAATATTTTGTTTGCACATTTTAGCAAGAATCCGAATAATAGAGTGTTCAGGGTCGGATATTCTGCAACCACTTCGATAGCTTACACCTCTATGGGAATCAATTCTGACCTTTAACAACCTCTTGGTAGATCCTACGTAGGTCCCAGAGTTACACTTTGGGCAATTATATTCATTTATTTTTAATCATTTTTTTTTTACTTTTTTTAACTACAAATCCTGACAACGGAATTTTATCAAAAACGTTGTATCCAAGAAGACGAAACAAAAATACAAAGAAGTGTGCTTGTATTATATTTCCTCACCCAACTACGACTTCCTTCGTGCGAATCCTAATGCAAGCACCAATATTCGTTGATACGGAGGATTTTTAGAAGAGCTGATACAGCTATTACTGCTGTACCCTCACTCCCCCTCCCCAAAAGACCCCCATCGTTCTGCACCCCACAAATACAAACATATTTTTTTTCAACTCCTGCCAACTTTCACCATCAGCCTCCGGAGTGGCGTTGAAAGAGACGAGGCACCTTGTGTCCTTCCTTTACGAGTGCCTGGGGATTAACACTAAATCCTCATCAACCTGACTTCTCTGGTCCATTCCTCCGGAGGAGATGCAATTTCGCGTTCTTTGCCTCGCTCCTTCTTATCATAGAAATTACTTCTTCGTGTGTTCCATGACAGAATTACTGGAGTTTTTCCTTCTTCAATACCACTGTAAAGTTTGAAAATACGTTTATGTGTTACGTGTAGAAAATATATGCACTTCTTAAGCCGTATAAATGATTTTTAAGTATTCTAAAAATGTAAAAGTAACCATATATCTAATGAACCACAAAACCTCTTTTATTAGGTAAGCAGTGTAGGTTGGCCAGGGCACAAGCCACCCGTTGAGAAACTACCGCTAGAGAGTTAAGGGTTCCCTTGACTGGCCAGACAGTTCTATATTGGATTCTTCTCTTCGGTTACGATTCCTTTTCCCTTCACCTACAAATGCACCGAATAGTCCTCATACACCTGACAACACTGAGATTACCAAACAACCCTCCTTTACTCATGAGGTTACTGCACTATTATTGTTCAGTGGCCACTTTTCTCTAGTTAAGGGTAGAAGAGACTCTTTAGCTATGGTAAGCAGCTCTTCTAGGAGATGGACACTCCAAAATTAAACCATTATTCTCTTGTCTTGGGTAGTGCCTTAGCCTCTGTACCATGGTCTTCCACTGTCTTGGGTTATAATTCTCTAGCTTGGGGATACACTCGGGCACACTATTCTATCTTATTTCTCTTCTTCTTGTTTTGTTAAAGTTTTTTCATAGTTTATAAAGGAGGTATTTATTTGATTGCTGTTACTGCACCTAAAATATTTTATTTTTCCTTGTTTCCTTTCCTTCCTGGGTTATTTTCCCTGTTGGAGACCCTGGGTCTATAGCATCCTGCTTTTCTAACTAGGGTTGTAGCTTGGCTAATAATAATAATAATAATAATAATAATAATATGATAAAAGCATTCTTTCTATTCTGTTCGTTGATCTGCAACAATGACAAGTTGCTTTCTTATGTGAACAGTGAATCATTTACTGAAACAATTAAAATAAAGTATTAAAGACTTATTAAATTATATAAACGTAGTGCAAATACCTTGGAAAAGGACTCAAAAAATACATTGAATATAAAAAAGCTGCATTTGGTCCCTTTATCCCTTTTTCGTTAACACTACCTCTTTTCAAATCGTCTGTTGCTTTAGTGGCGCTTTCACTGATCAATATTCATTGAAAACTTTCATCATAATTTTTACTTTAATCAACATCCAAAAACTTTCAATTTAGGACTACATTATGACGTCACATCTAATTAATGTTTAGACCTTTGATACACGAAATTCGTAAATTACAATGAGCCTAAAACACTCGTAAAACTCGTTTCATCTAATGACCAAAGCAAATTGTGTTACGTATAGTTCAAATCAGCAGAAATCACAGCTAATTAAGCCAACACGAGACAAATAATGTAAGAACTGTGCGCTCAGGAACTCATGGTTCATTAGGGAATAATTCAACATGGCTGACGTGCTTGTCATTCAAGTCCGAAAATTTTAAATCTATACGATATATTATCTTTATCCTTCCAAACAAAATCTTTTCAATAAGATTCTATCAAATAGAATGTTATTATAATGGAAAAGTCCATATTTTATAAATAGCAGAATATAACTCATTATATGAGCATCAAACAACTTATTTCGGCCGTGATTGCATTTTGTGTTTCTAGGGCGTTAAGAACAAAATCATATAATGCTACATAGCGCAAATCAATTACTTGGACATGGATCCATGTACTTCAAAACCTGAAATCATCTTCTTTTAAGGAAAAATACAGTATATGACGACCAATCCGCCAAAAATGACATATTAGAGAGCAGCCTGGTCGAATGCAAATGTGAACGTGGAGCCCTCTACCCGTGGATTATTGTTGCTTTAGAAAAGGTTTTGTGGATACTCGCTATGATTAATATCATTATCCTTTACATTATTATTAAAATTATCATCATTATAAATAGTATTAGTTTCCCTGTGACCTCATTCTAGCCTTTTAAAAGTGCATGAACAGTGTTGTAGCTAAGTGGGGGGAGGGCGGAGGCGGCCCTCAGGCCTCCAAAGCAGGGTCAGAAAATAAAAGAATTAAAGTATAACAGCTATTTGGAAGTGTAAAACTGCACCAAAATATTATTAATTTTTTGTTTCATTAGTGCACTCTTCTTCCAGCTAATCGGGCTGCGATCGCAGATGCTTCACGGGAATGAGAATGCCGGAACCTATAGACTTCAACCTGTTGTGGGGAGTGATGCCGCTCCAGATGAACTGGAATCAGGGACCAACATAGTCTTCATTTATATATGGAAATTCTGATGGGGGCTAGTAAGCTTCACTTTCTAAGCTCCGTTGCACAAGCCAGACCAGTTTTGAAAATTATGCATCAATTCCTTTGCAACAGGGAAATCTTGAACTTCATGGAAGAGAGAAGAGAAACGGCATGCAGAGAAAATGCTAAAGCATTAAGACCACAATTTGTAATTAGAAAAGTCGCCTCTCCAAAATGATCAGGAGCTCAATTTGTCTGGAGAGATGCTATTTCCGATTTTTGGATTTTACTAAATATTGTCTACTCATTATGAATGTCAAGTAACATGCTCAAGTACCATATATGTGTATATGTAAATATTTATGTATATGTATAAGTATATACATATATATATATATATATATATATATATATATATATATATATATATGTATTAATGTATAAGTATATATATATATATATTTATGTATGTATATATATATATATATATATATATATATATATATATATATATATATATGTATATATATATATATATATATATATATATATATATGCATATATATATATGTAAATATATATATATTATACGTATACATATTTACATACACACACACACGCATTCATATATATATATATATATATTATAATATATATATATATATATATATATATATATATATGTATATATATATTACATATACATATATATAGATAAATTTAATATTTATAAATATATATGTACTGTATATACAGTATATAGTACATACTTTTATATACATATACTTGTGTATATATAAGTATATGTGTGTATCTATATACTGTATATATATGTACAAATAACTTACAAGTCTGGTATGCTGTATCAGGAGCTCAAAATGACGATATTTCAAAAGGTAACAATCTCATCCCAACTCAGTTCTCTCAAATATTACTTCCCTGGCTCGACGAGGAAAAGAGACATACCATGAACTTAATTGGGAATCCAGAGAGAATCCAAGTTCCATTTACTTGATGGCATTCGTAAAAGGTGAGATCGCCTGGATGGCCAGGAAATATTCCGAGCCCCTAAGAGCGATGGTTATGGGATGACCGCTGAGCCGGACCTAAGAGGTGTTCTCTGGAATGTCCTTCGTTTCGAAACTAACTACTAACACATAGAGATCTGGACTAATCTCTCTAGCAATATATCAGTTTTTCCCCAGTTGTACGATTTTTTTCTTCTTCAAATATCTATTGTGATATAGACGTAGAGGGATTCTTAATGGCTCCATATTCTGTTTTTTACTAAATTCAAGAACTTATATGATTTAAAAGATGGGGCTTCTTTATACAATTTTGTGAGTTACATGGTATGCTGCTTAAACGTGAGAGGCAATTTTCTTTCATTATACATAACGCAAACGAGTAAGGGCCGAATGGGAAGGGTTCATACTTTTAAACAGATTCCCCACTTTTGCCATACCTCCCCAAGTTACCGGTTTGCCTGCCTCTCTCTCTCTCTCTCTCTCTCTCTCTCTCTCTCTCTCTCTCTCTCTCTCTCTCTCTCTCTCTCTATATATATATATATATATATATATATATATATATATATATATATATATATATGTATATATATATAAATAAATTGGTGGTATTTCCAAAATTGTATCCAAAATTATTCTAACTTTCGTTTCTACACCACCACTGAGGTTAACTATAGGCGTGTTTTCTGTAAAAAGGTTTCCCTCCTATGAGCAGTGGGTATGCCAAACGTTGCCGCTAAAAACACTGTGACAAACACACACACACAAACACTCTTGCTATAAGCTCATCATATGGTCACCTTTATAGCCAAGCTAAGGCAGTAATCGACAACGTGAAAGAGTACTTCTTCGAAGAGAAGGCAAATAGAGAGAGGGAAAATAAATAATTTACGAAATACGCCAATTTATATCGAAACTGAGAGACAAGAGTTGTAAGAGGAAGGGTTTGGAGAGCAAGTCGGTGATGAGTAGAATCATGGCATCAGTGTGGGTTACCCGTTTCCTACCCATGTGGTAATGAGGTTAATAAAAAGGGTTCTAGTCAATGACCATATCTTTGACCAGTATGATCACCATGTATATCTTGGTAGTTCTTTTCTTTTAGAATTACATCCTCAATTAAAATTGTTCCATTTATAAAAAATGTGTTGGTCCATAGATAAGAATAATAATATACAATTTACATACCATTCTTCAATGCTGTGACTCGTGGTTGGTCTATGACTTGAAACCTGATATAAAATTACATCACTGGTGTCTTAACAACTGTTGGATGTTTGTAATGCTACCTTCAACGTAATCCGCCTTGTTGAATTGAGTTACCCACCGATAAAAGCTTTAGTTACTTCATAATAAAGAATTTTTTTCGAAGGTGGAGTGAATGCAAATATGACTGAGGACAAGCTTATTCATACTATTGTGTTAATTCAAAACACCACAACTTGTAAAATGTGTAAGTGATATTTATTTCATAGAACATGAATGATACAAATATGAGTATTTATGAAATTAAACATTATATTTCTGACTTGTTCCTCAAGGACGAATTTCTCATAAATTAGTTAATACTAAATTCGTTGTTTATGATTTTTATAAACGCAAGTCTAAGATAAATAATAGTGGAGGAGTATAATGGATTCGGTTGAGTGAATATCCTTTAGAGAAGGGAAAGGAGACTACATTAAATATTTAAGGACAGACAAATTCAAAAAAGAGTCATTGAAGATTGTCCCAAAGAGTTCCCCTTAGAAACGAGTTTTATGAGTAAAATGATTTGATATGAATGTAAC
>NC_090737.1:70353355-70355855 GCF_036898095.1 Palaemon carinicauda
TAAGAAGCTGCATCACTATTTACAATAACTGTGGAATTATATACGTAGCAACACAACTCCCATATACGTATATATATATATATATATATATATATATATATATATATATATATACATATATACATATATATATATATATATATATAGTATATATATATATATATATATATAAATTTACATATATATATATATATATATATATATATATATTATCATCATCATCAGCCGCTACTAGTTCACTGCAGAGCAAAGGCCTCAGACATGTCCATCCATTCAGGTCTGTTTATGGTCTTTCTATGCCATTTTATACCCGAGAATTTTCTTAGTTCGCTAATCCATCATTTTCTATTCCTTCTGTTTCTTTCGCAATCTCTAGGGACCTATTCTGTTATTCTTAATGCCCATCCACTATCAGTCATTCTCATTATATACCCTACCCATGTCCATTTCTTTTTCTCACAAGTTGTTAGTATATCTTCTACTTTAGTTTGCTCTAGTATCTTTTAGTGTTATTCCCATCATTATTCTTTCCATAACTCTTTGAGTTGTAACTAGCTTATGTGCTACGACTTTAGTGAGGCTCGAAGTTACTTATGCATATGATAATACTGGCAAAACCCTCTGATTAAATACTTTTCTTTTTAAAGAAAGTGACATTTTACATTTCATAATCTCATTTTGTTTACTCCTCTCCAGTCTATTCATATCCTTCTTTCGGTCTCATGTTCAGGGGAAACACCTTCTGTCTATCCTAAGTGCATGTATTCATTAACAATATCTAGATGTTTGTTCATCACCCTTATTTGTTTTCTCTGTATTTCCATTGAACATTATCTTAGATTTACTCATATTCATTTTCAGTCCTACATTTCTGCTATGTGTATTCAAACATCTCACAAAACTTAAGTGCAAACCGACATACCAAAGATTGTGCGTTCAATTATTCTATATATATATATATATATATATATATATATATATATATATATATATACACTGTATATATATATATATATATATATATACTTTATATATATATATATATATATATATATATATATATATATATATATATACTGTATATATATATGTATATATATATATACTGCACACACACACACATATATATATATATATATATATATATATATATATATATATATATATATATATGTAAGTCTGTGTGTGTATGAATTCCTCAGCTTCATAATATGAGTTGTATATCTTCAGTAATCTGTTACATGTTTATGATTTTGTGTATGTCATTGACTATCCAATAATATCAACAGAACAATGATGAGTGAAAATAATCGAAAGCATCAAATCAAAGCCAATACCATTGGAGAGAATACGCAACACGAAACAAAACAGTAATAATGCATATACATTTGTATAATCGTAGATTATAACACTTCCCGTAATAAGAAGGTTTCTTTCTTGATAAAAACAGACCCTTTAGTGTATATGATTATGATAATATGGTGCATGCTATAAATAATACATCAAACACACATATGCTGTTTACAAACACAAGTGCATTAGTATGAAGCCATGTAACAATGAAATAATGTCTTTCTTGCCTAGATTATATATAATGGGCTAAATGAAAAAGGGTGAAGAATGCTGTCCCTCACAAACATGTAATGGCTTCACTAAAAGCCCATAAGCAAGATGCTATTACTTCTTATTCCTTTCTTCGCCTTTTACCTTGTTCTTTTTCAAGATTTTCTTTCCATAGCAGCAAGATAGCTACAAGTAAAACCACAAAAGGAGGAAGGGAAACGGGTAGCCTACTATTGCTGACTTCAGACAAACTTTCCCAGAGGGAGTTTTTAAACTTGATCCGATATCCATATATTTTGGTGGCCCCTGGCTTAAATCATCCTCCCATTTTTGTTTCTTTAAGTCAAGAGTCCCAACTGAGAGAGAGAGATAGAGAGAGAGAGAGAGAGAGAGAGAGAGAGAGAGAGAGAGAGAGAGAGAGAGAGAGAGAGAGAGAGAGAGGGGGGGGGGGGTTTCTTGGGTAGAACAATTTTTGTTTCTATATGGTAAGACTCCCAAAAGAGAGAGAGAGAGAGAGAGACTATGGATTGAGTAGACTCAATACTAAATACTATGTTCGTATTGTTAAATCAAATGCAATATTACAAGCGAAATGTTCAGTCCAAACTCTAATTTGTATTTACTCCTAGATTTAGTTTAACCAACAGGTGTTACTTATTCCTACACAATTGTTAGGAATAGTTAGAGTAAATCATGAAAAATTTATATTGAAATTTTTCGTAAGGGTTAAAATATAACTTCCTTTCCCAATATCTGAAAAGAAAAAAAAAATTCTGCTCAAAATCTAAAAAGTACCTTTGCGAAAATATAAAGAAATGAATGATAGGAGACGAAAGAGAAAATGGAAGAACTATAAGGCCACAAGTCAGAAAATCTTGTCAACGCGTTGTAACTCCGATAAAATAATCTGTTATTTTTCCTTATTTCTTTCTCTCTT
>NC_090737.1:70373355-70378355 GCF_036898095.1 Palaemon carinicauda
TATATATACATCTCTCTCTCTCTCTCTCTCTCTCTCTCTCTCTCTCTCTCTCTCTCTCTCTCTCTCTCTATATATATATATATATATATATATATATATATATATATATATATATATATATATATATATATATGTATATATATATATACGTATATTCACACACACAAATATATATATATATATATATATATATATATATATATATATATATATATATATATATATGTATATATATGTGTATATATATATATATATATATATACATATATATATATATATATATATATACACTATATGTGTATATGTATATATACATATATATGTATATACAAGTATACATGTATAAACAGAAGACAGTAGAGAGACATATCCGAGGTCTTTGTTCTGCAGTGGACTAGTAACTGATGATGATGACGATGGTGACCAGTATACATTTATGTATATATTTATGCTGTCTACATGCAAACTTCAGTGAGTAATTTCATCATGAGAAAATCAAACTCATAATGAAACTCATGACACAACACAACCTCTGAGTCGAGACCTGATCAGTAGAGCAGATCATTTTATGTAATGAAGAACTTGGTTTCATGGGAACGCCAGGACTAAAACCGCCGATGCGCCACGCCCCATCAACTGAACTTATATCCACTTTCCGACCACCTTACCACCTCCACCACGAACAACTTCCTTCGTTCGATGTTAGGAGGCTTTATTTCAACTGCAGAAGTGTTGATTAGAATATTCACACGTAATATATATATATATATATATATATATATATATATATATATATATATATATATATATATATATATAGATAGATATATATATATATATATATATATATATATATATATATATATATATATATATATATGAAAAATTTTAAGTAATTTTTATTTTTCCTAACATACTTACCGAGAATTACCTCTTCGGAGGATCCTTGACCCTCTCTCAAACTCGACCAAGATTTCCCGCGCTACCCCCCCCTATCTCGCTCCCGATAGTTTCTACCCCCGCCGCCAGGATAATTCCTTCGGCCCGGATTAGGGCAGGTCACTGCTTTTCCCGGGTCAGGACCTCATTAAGTCCTCCGTTTAGCCCGACTCGGCAATGGAAGAATGGCACTCGGGGACGGAAGGGAGGGCCATTACTCAGAGGTAATTCTCGGTAAGTATGTTAGGAAAAATAAAAATTACTTAAAATTTTTCATTTGTTCCGACACGAATACTTTACCTCGAATTACCTCTTCGGAGACTTACACTTTAGGAGGCGGGAGAGCCATTCTGCCACTTGGTTAGGCACATGGTGCCTGGAGGGCTACGTAATGCGGGGGTACAGAGAGCGGATAGGGGGTAGCAGTGGAAAACTTACGCTTATAATTTAAGGCTTACCTCTTGACATGTTCTCTACTGAATCTTCTCCTGAAGAAGTAGGGATGAGTCTATTCACTTGTTGGGGACGTCTTCCAGCCTGCCACTACACAGCTTGGAGGGCGGCGATGACTGTCCCAATGGAGAATCCATCCAAAGACTTTCTTGAGTAGTCTTTGAGGTAGTGGGCCGTGAAGGTCGACTGGTGTGACCAAGTGCCGGCCTGCAGGATCTGGCCCACTGCCATATTTCTCTCAAAGGCCAAGGACGTGCTCAGGCCTCTGATGTCATGGGGACGGGGAGTGCCTGGTACCGCCACCTTGTCTTCTTCATAAGCCCTAGTGATGACTTGTCTCAGCCAGAAGGAAATAGTGTTCTTGGACACTTGCTTCTTATTAACGCCTGAAGAGACGAAGAGGTTCTTGGCACCTGGACGGAGATGGGCCGTCCTTTCCAGGTACTTCCTGACCGTCCTGACCGGGCATAACTTCAGGTCGTCCGTATTACCTGTCTTGGGAATGGCCGGAACAGAGAAACCTTCGAACCTCGGGTCCCAGACTGCTGGGTTCTGAGTTTTAGCTACAAAGGAGGGTACGAACTTGAAAGATACCTCCTTCCACCCTTTGGAGTGTGCCACGTCGTAGGAGAGACCGTGGATCTCACCTACCCTCTTAGCCGAAGCTAAGGCTAGCAAGAAGACTGTCTTGAGGGTGAGATCTTTGTCCCCGATATCTCTGAGCGGTTCAAAGGGAGGACGACACAACATTTTCAGGACCTTGGCCAGGTCCCATCTAGGCACTCTCCTGGCTTGGGGAGGGCAGGATTGTTCGAAACTTCTAATCAGCATCCCTATGTGTCTTGAGGTCCCTAGGTCGATGCCTTTCAGGAGAAAGACTTGGCCTAAGGCTGCTCGCACTCCTTTAATAGCCGGGATTGACATTCCTATTTTATCCCTAAGATACACTAGAAAATCAGCTATGTCAGGGACCGAGGCTTTGAGAGGTCTTATTTGTTTTGTCGCGCACCATTTCGTAAAGGCGGCCCACTTCGCCTGGTAGACTACGGTAGAGGATTTTCTTAGATATAGGGACATCCTCTTAGCTGTGGAGGAGGAGAACCCCTCCTTCCTCAGGAGTCGCTCGATAGTCTCCAGGCGTGAAGGCGAAGAGAGAGAGGGTTGTCGTGGAACCTGAGGAAGTGCGGTTGACTCAGTAGATCTGACCTGGGGGGCAGAGGCCATGGCGGATGGCTTGCCAGGTCTTTCAGATCCGCGAACCACTCTCTCTCCGGCCACCAGGGCGCTACCAAAGTCATCTTTAGGTTTTGGGCGGTTCTTACTCTGTTGAGCACTTGTCTTAGCAGCGTGAAGGGGGGAAAGGCATAAACGTCCAGGTTGTCCCACCTGTGCTGGAAGGCGTCTTCTAGGGCTGCTCCTTCGTCTGGTACCGGGGAGCAATAAACCGGTAACTTGGCGTTGAGCTTTGTTGCGAATAGGTCTATCACCGGGGAGCCCCAGCGTTGAAGGATGAGTCTGGCCACCGCTGGTTGTAGGGACCATTCTGTCCCTACTATCTGACCTATCCTGCTGAGGCCGTCGGCTAGCACGTTCTTTTTCCCGGGGATGAACCTTGCTAGCAGTGTTACCTGGTGTTCGTCCGCCTAGTGCAAGATGTCTACGGTGAGGTCGCACAGTTCCTTCGACTTCATGCCCCCTTGTTTCTTGATGTAGGCTACCACCGTGGCGTTGTCGCACATTAGGGCCACGGTGTTCCCCTTCAACCGACTTGCAAAGTGCAGACATGCCTTTTGTACTGCTTTTAGCTCTAGGACGTTGATGTGGCGATGCTTTTCGGTCTCTGACCAGGTCCCGCTTGCTGTTTCCTCCCGCAGGTGGGCTCCCCACCCTAGGCTGGAGGCGTCCGTGAACAGGAGAAACTCGGGAGGACAGGACCCGAGGGGCATCCCCTTGAGGGAGTTCGACCGGCATCTCCACCACTTCAAGGCTGTTTTCGTGTCCGGGAGGACTGGGATCGATGTTTTCTGAGAGCCTGTCTGGGACCATAGAGCCTTGAGGTTCCATTGTACGGGTCTGAGCCGTAACTTCCCTTGGGGGACTAGCTTCTCTAATGAGACCAGATGGCCTATCAGCCTCTGCCAGTCTTTCGCTTTCCTGGGAAGCCCCGACAGGAACGGCTGAATGATCTTGACGAGGTTCTGTATCCTGTCTTCCGAGGGGAAGGCCTTCCCCTGCACGGTGTCCAACGTCATCCCCAAGTACCCCATTTTGTTGGACGGCGTTAGGTTCGATTTTTCCAGGTTGATAATGACTCCCAGACTCCTGCAGAAACGGAGGAGGTCCTTTCCTTGTTCTTCCAAGAGGGCCTTTGAACTGGAAAGGAGCAACCAGTCGTCCAGGTACCTGATGAGGCGGATACCTCGTTCGTGAGCCCATACTGAGACTGTCGCGAAGACCCTCGTGAACACCTGAGGGGCCGTCGACAGTCCGAAGCAGAGGGTCCGGAACTGCAGGATCTGGGAGCCCCATTTTACCCGGAGGAACTTCCGACTCGACGGGTGGACTGGAATTTGGAAGTACGCGTCCTTGAGGTCGACCGTCATCATAAAATCTTTCTCCCTCAAGGACATCAGGACGGATTTTGGGGTGTCCATCTTGAAGTCCGTCTTCTTGACGAACCTGTTGAGGGCCGACAGGTCTATCACCGGTCTCCACCCCCCCGTTGCTTTCTCCACCAGGAACAGGCGGCTGTAGAAGCCTGGCCCTGGGAGAAGGACTTCTTCCATGGCTCCCTTTTCCAACATGGAGGAAACTTCTTTTTGCAGGGTAGCCCTTTTCAACGGGTCCCTGGGAGCTAACCATTCTGTTTGGGTGGCTGGAATAAGAGGGGGTGAGTCCGCTATGAAGGGGATCCTGTAGCCTTCTTTCAGGACGGACACCGTCCAAGCATCCGCCCCATACGTTTTCCATGCTTGCCAATAGGGTCTGAGGCATCCCCCAACCCGAGGCTTGGGCGGGAGTAGGGGGCCTCTCCCTCTACCTTCTCCTAGAGGGGCGGCCTGATCTGCCCCTCTTCGAGGCGGAGTAACCCGACCTGAAGGAGCTGGCAGAAGCTGTAGCTCCCCTGCGGGAGGGCTGAGGAGATGATGACCAGGAAGAGGAGTGGGCGTCCCTCCTTGAAGAGCTGGGAACAGCTTGAGGGGTCACGGTCCTATCCGAGACTGACCTCTTATACGGAGGCCTCCTGGAGGATGATTGCTTAGGGACGTTGGCTTCTCTCCTCTTGGACACCTTCTCCATCAGTTCTTCCAATTCCTTCAAAGGAAACAGGGACTCTCCTCCTAGGGGTAGGGTGCGAATCACTCGCGCCTGTCTGTCTGGGATTTTCCTTGCCACTCTGGAAAGCACTGTGTCCCTCTTCCGGAGGACCCAGTTGGCCGTCAGGGAGAGTGCCTGATATGCCATAAATTTGAGCGCTTTCCCCCCGGAAGTGATAATGTCCGACAGGAGACTCTGTTGTTCCGGGTCGTCGGGGTCTGTGGAGGCCTGTACATTCACTAACGTGGAGGCCCACCAGTCCAGCCATGAAGAGACGTTAATCATGTCCC
>NC_090737.1:70383355-70403355 GCF_036898095.1 Palaemon carinicauda
AGTGTGTGTGCATTATATGCGTATGTATTTAAAGATGTCCAGGATTAACTCGATATAGAAAAACAATGTAGAAATGTTAATGAACATTTAAATGTACCTATCTTTCTATTCCTATTTAATTGTCTGTCTATCTGTGTTTGTATTGTGGCTCATGCACGTTTACTCTTTCTGTTGAACTTTAAAACCGAAACTAATATCCCCCCGCACGAACAAAAGTCATTCGCAGGCCATTAAGCTTTTTGTTTCTTCCGATAATGCTATCGGCAAAAAAAGTTTGCAAATGACCATGCAATTGCATTTTCAGTGACATAGCAACAGTGCAAAAAGGTTTCAGATGCAAACTTTGAACCCATGGAGCGGAATTTATGTTTTATCATCATTAATCATTCAATACAAGAAAGATGAAGCGGGCCAAAGACTTCGAGGAACCTATATTGCAGAGTAAAGGAAAGAAATCCTTTACAAATGTCAAGTGTATGTGTTAGACGAGGGATTAGTAGCATAGCTAATAGCACACCTTATTACGTCGTATGGAATACCGTATTGGAATGTATGAGAAGACGTATTGGAACCAATGGTGGTTTCCCAGGCCACCCCTGCCACCAATACCATCCCCAATCACTATTCCCACCATCACAGAATACCACATCATGGGAATAATCTCATATGGGAGAAGGATAAGGCACCAGGTGGGTTTGGGTACTGATGCAGGAATCATGTTAACATACACCTACAACCGCCATCTCTACAGATAAATACACACGTGACTGATAGTGAAATAGAAAACATATATAACTCAAAAGACTCAAAGAAGTTTCATAGCATGTCAGAAGTTTCCTTTAATTCCTTTTCAGAGGAAATTTGAATGTACGCATTTCTACAATCTTCTTACTATGTCCAAGTCAACGTCCTTCTTTCAATAGTTTACAAAGGGAAATTATTTGCCAATTCTCTACGGAGCAATTTCCTTATGAATGTAAAACACTCTGCGATAGTAATTCTAATAATTGGCAAATATGTTCTAGAGAGTTAGAAAGTAATGCAGCACATTCATAATATTACCTTTATATGTGAAGAGGAGAGAATATTTTCTACATGGCAAAGTATAAACCTGTAGCATGTTCTATAACTAAACCTTGGAATTTGTCCTTGATAAAGATCCTAAAGTTTTTATCACATTTCTTGCGATATATTTGAAGTTCGTTGATAAATCCTCGTATATAATACTGACGAATGAAATCTAGCTATAATTCAACTGTGCTTTCAATTTGAATGAATTCGCACTATTGAGAACCTTGAATTTTGAACTAAAAATCATCTGTGATTCTTAGCTAATGGCTCAAAATGAAAATACAAAGCTATATATACTGATGATTAACTTGTTTCAATCCATGTAAGAGCAAAAAACTCACAAATAATATATAGACAATGATAGCTTGTTTTATTTCTTACATCGAAATAAAGAAAATACAAGTCTGTTCACTTTCATAAATGTGAATTTGCCAAGCCACCACCAAGATTATGATTACGGTAACTGACACTATAGACTCCAAAACGATATTCACGTGTTTATTATTAAACGATGAAAGCCTTAAGATATAGTTTCAAGATGCGCACACTTAATATTATTTGCTGTTCATAAGCAACTCATACGTATTTACTTATGTAAATTGAACCTATAAATACGAGCTAGCATTTACGTATGTCGTTCATAAAGACAGTGATGACTAAGATTCCAACACCCTCTGGCGGTGGGTGGCTAAAGCTCCTAGGGCTATAAATTGAGTCCGTCTCCATTTTTTTCATTAACCGACCTCAAAGTAGCCCTACGAGGAGCCTTCGACCAGATCCTTTTGTTCTCTTGATTATTTTCTTTTTGTCCCTTTTGCCAAAAGGCTTTGTAAGTCTAGGATGACGCAGCACAGGTTTTCTTAATTGCACGCCTCAAGATGAGGCTTAAAAACAAGTGTTATTCTCACTTTCGAACTCATACGAGGCCGCCATAATAGTCCACTTCTCAGAAAGATGAGTAGGTGAATTGCCGTCCCATTTTGCTAAGAAAGGAATCCTAATGCGACCACCTACGACAATAAACGCGACCATGAATGAGATCATTAATTCTGTTTCAAGTTGGCGTTGAATATAAATTCTGTTCAATGCTTCCAAAAATGCTGTTGTCTTATTATCAATCGGAAAAAAAAAAACTTGTACTTTAAATCTACCAACTTAAACAGTCAATCATCAATAACTATAATCCCATGTGATATTCATTGCCACTTAATCGTTATTTGTTCCTTATTAATAAACCGCAAAGATGTGGTCAGATAAATCAATCTCAATATGCTTAAAAACTTCATTAAGATCTTCGTAAGAACACATCAATGAAAAATACGCATCACCTTAAACAAACCTTTGAAAAGACTTTTTTTTTTTTATTAACTTGTGAACAATTAAATAGAGCTGTCGAATTTTCAAAAGGTTTATTTCATTTCCTTTCTTCATCAAATTTCCATCCAGTCAATATCGTAGTTGAGAATCTTTTTTTCAAGTTTGCTTAAGTTAAAGGTCCTTGATTTTGAGCAAATTACCACTTTTTTCGTAGTTGAATGAAGTCATTGTTGCATGCAATACTCATTCAACACATCAAAAGTAAGAATTTCCATTCTCCGTTAGCGTCTCATTATTGTATTATTTATATCAGCTCAAAAGTTACTATTATCATATCAGCTATTTCATTCATTTAAACTAGTTCAAAAACATGATTTAAATTATTTACGCAAAACAAAACCAATCTTAGTCTAATACTTTCCTTTATATCCTAAATTTCCTTCAAATTGTACCTCATTTCACCTCATTTGCAACTCAATTTACTATCCCAATTAATTAAACATATAGTCCGTATAAGTTATAGTTGTTTTATATCAATCGTTTAATAAATCAACTAAAATTAGAGTTGAAAAGGAGTTACTATTAATAATCACAAGATTATCAAGAGTAGTGGCATGATAACAGCGCTTCCTTTGGGCAAAAGTCTTTCTAGAAATCATAAGGTATACTATAATTGAAGGGCAGAATCATCTGATGATAGTGTCTAATCACAATTGCTGATGACATGAGAGTCTTGAAGTTAAATACCACTTCAGAACACATACTTATTAGTATCAATATAAAATTTAATAACGGACTCGAAGCTGAAGATAATATCTGTACAGTACTGTTAAACGTTGTATAATTGTAATGTAAAATTCCATACTTGCTTAAACCACTAAATCAAAAATACCTTTACGCTCCCCTTACTTTAAGATTATAGGGGGATGGGTTCAGTAGATAGAATATTTAAAAAGAACATTTTTTCCTGAGTAAAAGATAATTAAAATCTTTAATAAAAAAAACGCGTTTAATAACAAGAAGTTAGTAGACTTCCATGCTCGAAAAAAATATGAATAATCGTTTTCATCAATTTCTGAAAAAAAAAAAAAGGCTTTGGGACTTATCAATAAATAGCCTTTCCTCCAAAATGGAAATATTGAAGTAGCGCAATAGTACAGACATCAAACGAAAGCCGAAGAAAACAGCACAAGAGCTAGAACACCAACAGAAACAAACAAGACATTCCCATGCGAGAAAACAGGAGCGGGAAAATAAATTATTCATATCCGAGAACAAAAAACTCAGGGTGAACTTATCCAATTTTGTTTTCCACGTTATCTTGTATCTTTCGTATTCAAATTCCTTACACCATGTTGCAAGGAACTAATGTCATCCAACATATTTCACTTATGCTCTAAGTTTCACTATAACACTTACAATAACAAATGAAGTATTAAAATCATTTGTGCAAATACACACATACAAGCAACGTGTGTTGTATATATATATATATATATATATATATATATATATATATATATATATATATATATATATATATATATACATATGTATATATATATATATATATATATATATATATATATATATATATATATATATATATACAGTATATATATATATATATATATATATATATATACAGTATATATATATATATATATGTATATATATACAGTATATATATACAGTATATATATATATATATATATATATATATATATATATATGTGTGTGTGTGTGTGTGTGTGTGTGTGAGTGTGTGTGTTTATCCTTATAGCGGTGTGTGTATGTGAGTGCGAGTGTGTACGAAGTAGGGATTACAAAGTATCAAAAAATATATGTTAGTAAACCTATTTAGAATACTTTGGCATTTATGTCCCAGTGTACCTGCCCGTTTCTAATATGATCTTACTGAAAGGGAAAATAAAAGAATTTGCATGAACATTTTAAATGAAATGACATAAAAGGTATTCTAGAAGCGTTATAAACCTAATACTTTATTACCGAAAGACCAAATCTTACACTAGTTTTGGAAACCACTCATGATATACAAGGGGGGGGGGGGGTAAAACAACAAATGAAAATGTCGTGATTTATCACTGAAAAAATAAATATATAAGAATCCACTTAGGAACAAAAAATTAGCTGGTGAATGAAAAAACAAAAAAAAAAACACGAAGCAATTACAAGTGATCAAAACAATCGTTCCCAGAATTAAAAAAGAAAACGACCACTTATTAGCCATAAAACAAACTTCGTACCATGTATCAACACTACCGGATTTCCTTGACCCAAATCAAAACACAATAGCAGCAAATGTACACAACCCAGATTGCAAACAATTTCCTCAGCAGTAGACTGACCTCATGTCAAGTCATACACTGGATATAGTAACTAGTTGATTATGGCAAGAATTAAAGGTACCTTAAAGGAGGACTTTTCTCGACATTGCTAAAGATTCTCTCTCTCTCTCTCTCTCTCTCTCTCTCTCTCTCTCTCTCTCTCTCTCTCTCTCTCTCTCTCTCTCTCTGAATATCGGTGTGATATGTTACTCCATCAATAAACTAGAGAGCTTGCTTTTGCCATGCCAAGCAGTCTTATCTTGCTTTAACTCTACTGCGTACTTTTACTCTGGTGTATTTTCTTCAAAATCTAATGGATTTGCCCTTGGGTTATACTCCACAAGGCCACCAAGTTTTGTTGAATTTGGTTCTGTAAATTTGCGTAATGTTGCTCACAAACAAAAAATAATGTAACAAAATATTTGCCACTGAACATTTAAGTTAAGTTCAAAGTACAGATAGGCATTTGTACTTTGATGTATTTTATCCAAAATGTTATTCATCCTTGGGTCATACCCAACAGGACTATCAAGTCAGGTCAAAATCAGTTCAGTAGTTTTCATGTAAACTTGCTCACAAACACATAAGCAAACGAGGACACGGGTGGATACATACCCTTTGTAAAATCTTTGATGTCGGCGAAGGCAACAAGGCGATGACTACCCAGTATAATAGAAGGCTCCCCTTCTTTTTCATCATATTTCTTAGACTTGTGAACTATTATCCATTAGTAACATGAGACTCGCTTGATATTATTCTTTGTCGGAGAGTAACCAAAATATCCTTATCATTCTAAATAGAATAATTCAATCTGGCTCTCACTAAAATACTAAAATAAATAAAAAAAATATCGTATACTCTTTTCATTAACAGTAAGGTTACAAAAACAGAAGAGTAAGACATACAAGGCACTGCCCATGTGAAGAGAATACTTTTGAAGGCACTAGGACCATACCTCAGGTGGGTCAAATTTCTTGTACAAGAGATTACAACGTACTTTTCCTCCATTTTTAAATTACGTGTCCTTAGGTTTCAGAGAAGTTAGAACATCCATCCTCAATGATTTTGAAGAGAGGATTGTCAAATAATACTCTATCAAACGATGACAGAGTTTCTTAGAAGTCATTGTAATTATTATGTCATTGAGTTCCGGATAATCAAAATATTGCTATAAGACATCACTTCAGTTTTTATTTACAAGCATTTGAGTGTGATATATAAAATATGAACTAAGACAAAACTCATTCATCTACGTATATATATATATATATATATATATATATATATATATATATATATATATATATATTTATATCAAACATGCAATCCATATCTATATCACTTACGACAGAATGTAGAACAGTAGACCATACCTGAAAAGAGAAAATAAAGCATTAGCCAAATCATTTAATTTGCATATTTGCCGAATAATGCAAATTAACCCAAACCATTTGCCAGGTTAATGCCAGCTGAAAGTCGTAATCACATTACATTAGAAAAATAGGGAAAAACAATTCGCATTCCTAAAAAAATAACTCGAAAGAGGAGAGTAAAAACGAAAACGAATATGTTGTGAAAGGGTTTTATAGGAGGAGCTTATCGCCATAATTCTGTAATAAGTTTATAGAAATCTTATTATGTGCTCGAAAAAAAAATTTGCGCCGAATTTCCACCGTCCGTCAGGGTCCATAATGTCATAGACGTGGCTGGTAAATATTTACATAAATACATGCGAAATGTCTGCCATAATTGAATCAGAATTTTTAATTGGATTCTCATATCGTATACATGCTATTATTGGAATAATAGCAATGCCAAACAACACGGATGAGTCTGTGCAATATCATCAACACACATTTCTTTGCTCTCTAAAAGGGAGGGGGAGGACGGTGGCGGGAAGGAAGAAGAAATTTGGGGGAATTTGGTGAGGAAGTGTTCCTGATTGTGGTGAGAGAAAGAGAGAGGATGGGAGAGAGGTCGGTAGTAATACATGTATGCGAGCAAATATTTTTCCTCGTGGTTATGTCGTGACTATAAGCTTAGTTTATATAATAGGTTTTGAAGACAGAAATTTTTTGCTTTTTCCTGAACAAAGACCACAGCTGCAGCCACAATGGGTAACATGATAAGAAATGGATCTGCAACTCAGCATTATGAATTCCAGTGTAACTAATTTAATTAAATCTGATTGATGGGATAACCTCGGATTTTATATGATATTTCTAAAACTATATTTTTTCTAGAATTGAATCTTATTCCTACCATAGTTTTTTTTTTTTATTACACATACACTTACATTATATAAACTAGCATCTATCACCTTCACATTAAAAAGTTTACCACATCAAATTGTAAACAGGTTAAAAACATTCGAAAAAAAAGTAAAACACTAAATCTTACTCATAAAATCAAGGGAAAAGAAATGAATTGAAAATGCATGGGCAAAGATAATAATAACAATAACATTATTATTATTATTACTATTATCATTATTATTATTATTATTATTATTATTGTTGTTGTTGTTGTTGTTGTTGTTGTTGCAACCCTAGTTGGAAAGCAGAATGCTACAAGCAAAAAGGGCACCAACAAGGAAAGCAGCCCAGTGCGGAAAGTAAATATGAAATAACAAATGAACTATAAATGAGAAATGATAAATATCAAAATAAAGATCATAAACAACGTTAAATAGATTAGGGCTTGTCATACAAAAACTATGATACCAAACTTGTCTCAACCTGTTACACAGAAAAGCATTTGCAACTAGTTTCAAATTCTGAAGTTCCACCGATTGAACTACCAGATTAAGATGATCATTCCAACTCTGCTCAAAGCTGGAAGAAAATTTCAACAACAATGCGTAGCATTGAGCATTGTGACTAAGAAGGTAAAACCGTTTCTCTAACTGATCGCAATGGCTAAAGTGCTTTTGACTTAGCTTCTGAATCAGGCTGTGATCAAATCGTAAGCGAAGCTACTCACGAGTCTGGTATACAGTAATTTCCCCTACTGTTATAACAAGCAAGATTGGTCCTCCAGTTAGGAGGTTTCTTCGTGCCTTGGTTTCGCTGGTAATTAAAACTGAGCAACCTTTACCCGATGTGTTATACTCTTGTAAATATATATACAATTTCAAGCACACTAGAATGTCATTTTGAAATATCGTTTGCATTTAAATGGGTCACAACTGTATAAAGTGGTTGAGCCTCTTGTGCTCTCAATTGAAAATCTAGTCAAACAATTGACAAACGTATTTCTTCTCCTGTGTTATAATACCGTAAGAAGGACAAACCCCGAGTCAATGATGATTATAGACATGCTTATTTGGAAAAGTAACATCATATTTGACTATAACTATACTAAGCTAATACCCGTTGTTCACTTTATGTTTCAACTGAAAAAAAAAAAAAAATTGACCATAAATAAAACCTTTTCTGATACAATCTAGGAACAAGAATGGAAGGCTTCCTTGAAATCTGCAGTCTTTGCTGTACACTTAATAGTTCTTCCTTTGCTTAAACCAGATAGCTCTGACACCCAATGTCAAATGAAAAGGTAACCTTTTTGGCAATGAAAAATTAGATCTTCCTCCTTTCTATTTTCCTTAGGCTAAACTTACTCGACCTTGATGCTTAAGGAGGTGCAAACCGCTATATTTTTCGTCTGATTTCTATATAATGACAGCTGATTTCTTAGCTCCTAATTTGTCTCTTCATTTCAACAAGTTTGCAAGAAGGGTTTTTTTTATACTTGTTCGAGGATCGGTAGTTATTCTAAGAGGCAATTAAGCTTTTGGTAGCTCTATCACAATTTCAATAATTCCTATATTACGTATAGTTTTTGAACGTCTTTGGCAAAACGTCTAAATACAAATGCTCAAGGTAATTACATGTTCTCAGCTTGTAGTTGGTCTTTTGCAAAGGCCTCGTACTATGTAATTCCTTTACTATTTCCTATGCTGTGGAGCGGTAATCAACAAGGCAATTAACAGCATCGATTACCATATTAGTATTGACATACACCTATTGGTCCATCGAAAGTGGCGAAAAACTATCCCCTACTATTAACAAGTTCGTCAATAGAATAGAAGAATGAAGGGAGGAATGTGCGAGAGGATAGGCTATTCTGGCAGTGCAGTACAAAATGATGTTCTAGTATGATCAGAAATGAAAAATATCACTGGAAAAATATCAAAAGTCGAATTATGAATTGTCGAGAAAATGATATTTGACTTCTTTAAAAGCAGTTATCAAATCATCGCCATGACATAATTAAACATTGTCACCTAAGAAATATAATATACATCTACAAAGAAGGTATATAGATTGCTTTACACATCAAATAACTTTTGCTGTAAATTTAAAATTTTGTACTTGTGGGTATTCTTTCTTTATATTTGTCGACGCTCAGCGTTCTTGGGGTTCTATCATTCTTTTAATAATTGCAGAACTGGCTGAACTTTTTCTGTTTACCAAAAGTAAGATTTATCAATTATGGAAAAACGTTCAAAACAACATTACAGAAGAAATATAATTAAAATAGCACAGAATTGCAGCTTATGTCTAATATTTCAAATAGGTTAGAGACTATACAGCTATAAACAATAGGGTCATAAACATAGGATTTAAAGATTGTTTATTATCTCCGCCAACGAAGTTGAAAGGAGGTTATGTTTTCGCCCCTGTTTGTCTGTTTATCCTTTTGTCTGTTTATTTGTTTGCGAACAACTTCATGGCCACAATTATACACACAGAGTAGTGAAACTTTCAGGGATTAATTGTTATGTTGAGACGTAGAAGTGATTCACTCTTAAAAGTCCTAGGTCAATGGTCAAATCAAGGTCAAGAGAATTAATCTTAATCTTAACCTTAACCCCCAGTTCGAACATGGTTGTACAGACTTCAAATACGCCTACGGTCTAAATTTATTCTGGGAAAGGCAAGCTGGTTTCTAGAAATAACTTGCCGTGGCGGAGGTCTGCACTCTCAGAATGCTTTTTTTTTACTTGTAACATATAACGCCCCGAGCAGAGGTTTTCCTAATAAGACAAAGAGATGTTCCTAAAGTCCCCAACATAAGATGTAAAATTTACTTTCAATATCATATATGAATTCTTATCGAATCTTGTTTAAGATTCGTAAAGGTTAACTTATCTATTATTTCTATTAATCAACATCCAATTTCTTTTTAATTTTGTACTACTTATTTCTATATAACTTAAACCTTTCCATTTTTATTTTGACGAGGCCACTTTTCTTAATGCAACAAATAGTTCCATTATTCTAAGGCGACTCATGAAAGACACTTCATAAGACCTCAAAATATTTGTTTTTCATATAGCTTCATACACCACCTGCCATAACTCATAGCCTTAAAACAAACCATAAAATGGACTTAGAGATAAAATCATGAATATTGATAGTGGAACCTATACCATCAACACAAACAAGTGAAAAAATAAACGGTTGATTCCAGGACGACGTCCAGAGGCCCTTCTGTGAGTTTATTGAGGGCGGTGTTCCAGTCGACGGACCCCTTCCATAAATCTACGATGTCTCGGACCATGTTGGTTACTAACCCATGCAGAACTGATGGGCAAAAGACGTGAGAGAGAGAGAGAGAGAGAGAGAGAGAGAGAGAGAGAGAGAGAGAGAGAGAGAGAGAGAGAGATAATGTTGCTCCTAAAAAAGGAATGGGAAAGCAAACTCCAAGGGCACTTGAAATGAATCTATAAATTTGGATATGTATTGCTTCCATGACAGAAAATCTCTTAAGAAACGAGAAAACACCACACACACCCACACGCATATATATATATATATATATATATATATATATATATATATATATATATATATATATATATATATATATATATGTCTTTCACTCTCTCTCTCTCTCTCTCTCTCTCTCTCTCTCTCGAGAGAGAGAGAGAGAGAGAGAGAGAGAGAGAGAGAGAGAGAGAGAGAGAGATATATATATATATATATATATATATATATATATATATATATATATATATATATATATATATATATATATATATATATATCTTACTGTATATATGCGTATATTTGCGTGTGTGCGTGTGTGTGTTCGAAAGTACATACAAATGCGTACGTAAAGGAAAATTTTCTCTGTCCAAAACTGTCACTTTTCTTCCTAAGCTCAGGTTTTAATGGGAATATAGTCATTAAAATCTGTGGTATAAACCTATCCACCATCCCTTATTATTCATGACCCCTTTTAAATTGTATAAACTGCCGCCCTTCCTAAATACAGAGACCCTTCGTCCTCTGACTTTCATTGGATCGTCAGCCTGATTATTAATTTCTTAGCTCTGCCTGCAAACTAAGAACTACAACTTCCTGAACGAACATTGCCTAATTCTATAATCCCAAATTACCTAACCAGAAAAGTCACTTTTATGAAACAAATTTATGAATTTCTTTTCGTTATTGAAGATCATCAACTTTCAACTGTCCATTAAACATGAATAATTTTGCCAATTATTAATTAAGTATTTTAGAATTCTTTCATTTACACATAGTGATAACATTTCACAAATTATTATAGATTTTTCAATGCGAAAAATATATTCTTGTTTAGAAAACATATTTGTAATCAAACATTTATATGTTAAATTTAATGATCATTTTTATTAATGCCATTATAATATCTGTATATCTTTTTTTAAGTGAAAAGAAAACAAAATAAGTAAGACTACGGGTAAGCTTAGATTAAAATAATTAATAAATAAAAAGCGTATAATGAAAAACAACAACAGTGAATACGGTAATTGAAATTAATATCCGAAACAAACAATAGCAAGAGAAAGACTCAGCCTTTTGGATTTGCTAGCATAATAATCTAATATCATTTTGGGAAACTGTACAGCGGGTCAGGCTTTATCTGATAATCGCAACCACATTATGAATAATACAGCAGAGTTTTTAAAATATTAATTTTGTCGTGCACAATAAATGTAAGTTTGTATTTGCATAATCCAAATTCATGCACATTCCCTTCATAATGATGTTTCTGACAAATATTCAAGCCCTATAGAACAATTTGTAGAAATTTGTGTTATATATTATGTGTTCACTATATGTAAAGGAATATTTAGCCTTCGCGTGCTAAAGATAAGGATTAGATAAATACTATTGAAAGGAAAAATAAATTTTTCCCTGGTAGCTCTTAACTGTAAGATTTCATTGTATATGAAATATTAAAATTTTCCCTCGAATAACATATTCATGTGAACTTGATCTCAAGAAATCCTTACATTTTGCGCAAAAGGAAATCTAGTCGGTTCCTTCGGTAAATGTCTTCTTCCCCGCCGTCCTATCATACGACCCCAGAGAAGAGTAACGAGTTTGTTCCACCAGATAGTTAAAGGCATTTTCCATCTGCACGCCACAGAAAGGAATGTCTCTTGTGAATTTTCCATCCTTGCCACACTCTCACACATCTGGGACTATCCCTGAATACCTCTGGAAATTCCATATCAACAGATCATCAGCCTCTGAGAGATCAATAGCTCCCAAGAAACCATAAACATTTTGCTTTGTATTAATTAACTGAGCATATTTTAATTACCTCTTCCTACCTTCCCCAATTCCAAAGACACTCGACTCAAGTGATAATTAACTAACAGTCATTCATCATTTCAATAAATTATATGAACTTGACGCTTTTATGACATGCCAATGCATTTGTTAATCAAATCAGATTTCCATGAACTAAACAAATCATTTCCGCATTAGTCTCCCCGCTTTCATTTCCCTAACAGCAACATCACCATCCCAAGCTATCATAGAGAATGGGAAGGGGAAGGGGGGGGGGGGAACAAAGAGGAAAAGATGGAAATAAAAGTACCCTGACTGCATTACACCTTCGTTCATGTCTAGATTGTCCCCAAACGGGAAATGACTTTCCGTGTCCAATCTCATTTCTTTGTCTCTTTAAAGAATGGTAGGGCTGGAGAGGAGGGGGGAGGGGCCTGAATGTGAAAAAGGAAATGTTCAGCACATTTCAGAATTCCTCGATCCATGCATGGAATATCTTTTAATCTTGCAAAAAATGGGGGACGGGGGAGAGAAATATCATGGCGAATTCAATATTGGAAGAATGTAAGAAAGGAATCCCAGACCAGCTTCCAAGAAGAGGGCGAAAGCCATAAGACATTGAAATACCTCCTCTCTGCTTCTTGTTTACGTTTATATTCTCGTCCTTTGTTTTTTATAAAAATTTCCTTTTAAAAACCAGCATTGAATTTCTTTAATATTATAATTATCATTTTTTATATTGCCATCATTAATGTGGTTGTTTCTCCTATGACAACACATTCCTCCGAAAATGAGTAAACTTCAGTGAATCAAAAAATAAAACACAAGTTCAAAATCATCCTCGTCACTGCACCAGTCAAATTTCAAACACCCGAAGAAATAACATATGAACAGCTTGGAAACCTCTTGAAACATTTACACTCACAGATCTCTTTTGACCAGCACATCCATCAAACCCCTTCGCACATTCACCTCTTCCTCAGTGAATGGAAGATCTTTTCTTTCAAACACAGCTTGCTTTTCCTTTGACTTCAAGAGCATTTGACAGTCTACATTTTCTATTCTTACTACAAGAGAATTATCACTTGTAGTAGTAGTAGTAGTAGTAGTAGTAGTAGTAGTAGTAGTAGTAGTAGTAGTAGGACAGTACTAATTGAAAAGGTGTATCTCAACCAAAATAGACTCAATTTGCTTCATGACTACATGAATGAAGTCTATGAATATGTCCGTCACTACCAATAAAAAAAAGGTTATGGTGTTTCAAACGAAAAGGCTCCGTATTGCCATATGTAAAGCTTACAAAACATTCTCATGAAGGCAAAAAAAAAATTATAATAATAGGAATTACATTTCTAAATATTAGTCAATAAACGTCCAGGATTAACAAGTTATTGCTCATAACGATTTTCGACTACACGTAAGCGAATGGAAAATGTCATAGAGAGGCCTCTGTAAAACACACGTACAGCGTTGTCCAAATCCACAACTTAAATGAGAAAAAAAAAAAAAAACATGCCAGCGCCATAACCTAGTTATACAAAAACATTGGCAATATTTTCTATCATTAATCTCGCAAAACATAATCCACTACAGTTCCTTTCGCAAATCCCAGAGAACAATTTCTTGCTAACGCAGACGTTTATTTGATCGAACCAAAAGAACCATGGGTAACATTGTATGAAATTTCCTTTCTATTTTAGCAAATATAAATGCAAAGTCACACTCGCCTCGTTGCAATAACAGTGATCGCGTATAAAGAATGGAAAAACGACCTGTACTTAAGAATTTCGAAACGCGTACTACACAGACGGGGATCCAATTGGCCTGAATATCAGATTTTCATCTACACACGAGAGCCATCATCACGACGATGTCCTCGGGGTGTTTTGCAGGCAAAGACGAAAGTTTGCAAATACACCACCGGAAAATAAACAGAGCAATTACCTCAAAACGAAAGAATGAGTAGATTTTGTACTGCGTAGTGGGAGTATTTGGTAATCAAAGGCCAATAACCACCCTCTCTCTCTCTCTCTCTCTCTCTCTCTCTCTCTCTCTCTCTCTCTCTCTCTCTCTCTAACACCAAGTTATACGCTAAATGACTACGCTTGTACGGGGTATTTGTGAACATCAAAAACACCTCTCAGTGGTTTTCCCCTGACTAAAGGACCTGTGTTCGAACAAGATCGCTTATTTCTTATACCCCCAACTATTGCCTTGGTCTAACTGGCTTATCTGATTCTCAAAGAGCAAAGATAATATCTTTCGGGAACAACAAAAATGAATAAAAATGCAATGAAAACAAAGGAACGTCAACCAAGGTAATTTATTTAAGGGTTCAGACGAAATTCAGAAAATTATTTCACTTTCATAAGTAATATAATTTTCTCAAAAGTAATAGATGGATAAAAACATGTATGTATAGATGGTACCTCAGAATATAAAGTTTTTGCTACAAGAATATATCCATCGATAAACTCTATGAAAATTAATGGAAATTGGGTTAATTCTCAGGTATATGTTATTCACATTCATAAGCATTAAATGTACATTTTTTCATTGAGATACATAAATATGCCTATATGGTATAAATGTACATGTAATATTTATTTCTATACATTTAGGTGTAAGAAAATCTACATAAACATGGGCATAGAAATACATAGATCTACGTACTAATAGTGCTCAAACCAATACAAATTCTATTTACATCCATGTACAGTATCTACATAAAAATCAAATACAATTCATAGTTAACCATGTACTTCATACTCTAGGGGCTTTGAAGAAGAGCAGGAGCCAGAATAATAACAACAAATGGAATTCATGTTCAGGAGTGTAGACTTTTGGACACCATTGACAGTTCACGAGCATGAATATGCGAACGCATAAATATAATTAAGCATTAATATCCAAATAATTTAATCTTAAATAACAGCATGTAACGACATGACTATATGCGTTCAAGCGAAGCTCGTGACCACACCGTTACTGTCTCCAAGATGTTGCCCAATACTGGGAACGGGTTTTGCCCTAAAGGTCAGTGGCTGCAACACCAATTGCACCGAAAGGGGAAGATAGAAAATTGAAATATTTATCAACCCCATCGCGACTTCCTCACACCAATTTACTCAGTATTATCCTTCATTTGGAGATTCCGACATGAAAAGAAACGGACGTGAGCTTTTTCTGTCCCTTTTTTCTTATCTTTTATGTACACAAGAGTGATACAAATCGGTCCGTAGTGAAAGGTGTAAGTGTAGTCACCAGCAACAACAGCGATGTAAAAGTGTCTTTAAGCACAATCTTGCATGGCAACATAAACGTCGCTTCTGGTGAAAATTGGGAAAAGAAAAAAAAACATGAAAGAGCTTTTATTCTTTAAAAAAAAATGTGCTAATAGTCTTTCACGAGCCAGCGGTAAGCCTTGCATCATACATGATAGAGCACTTTCATGTACGGAGTGATGGCTAAGTGTATATGTTGTATGAAACGAGGTGTCATTAAATCACCTGCTGTGCATAGCTTAGCCTGCTTCATGGTCTCAAGTGCATATAAAAATACTTCACACTATTCTTCGAAAATCTAATTTCTGATACCATTGTTCCCATGCAATAGATTACAATAAAAATCTCATTATAGTTTCGGGTACAAATTATTCAGCACAAAAAACTAACAATACACTGGAAAACAAAACAATACAAAAGTGAAACTAACTAAATTCATTCACTTTCATTTAATTAAAGGTTAATTTCACAAAGAATGTAAGATTCAGAACGTTACATTACAACATAAGTGTAACTAACAATAAAAATAGTAACACAAACGTTAAAACTTAATAATCGTAAGGGGTGATTGGACCTTTGAACTAGCCTGGCCAAATTATCGTGCCGAGATGTCGAAAACTTTCACTTGACCCTTTACTAAAGTCTGATGACGACCGCTTAAAACACTCCTATGCTTTCTCTCTTCAACATAATACATTAAACTCTAAGAGGAGAGAGATGGGATACGTCTCCTACTTCCACCAGATAAGAATTTAGTTAGTCACCAGAGATAATCTCAATGCAATATATCGGCTTAAAATCACCAGAGGCATTGACCTTAGAATGATGGACGCCATGTCGAATATCCAAGATAAGAAACTGGAGGTTGCCCTCACGTTGGTACTGCCAACTCCGGCGGAAATGTTAACCCAGTTTTCACCCCGTGAATATACATGAAACTTAGATTATCAGAAGGAATGCTAATAAAGGAAATAGTTTGTCAAGAATAGCAACGACTAGAAATTCTCTCTCACTCTCTCTTTCTCTATCATTTAAACTACGAATTCAGGATATATATATATATATATATATATATATACATGTTCATATACATATACATATAAATGTATATGTATATATACATATATATATATATATATATATATGCATATACAGATATATATGTATATGTATATATATATAAATATATATATATATATATATGTGTGTGTGTGTCATGTATATATACATATATATAATGTATATATAAATATATAAATATATATATATATATATATAGAGAGAGAGAGAGAGAGAGAGAGAGAGAGAGAGAGAGAGAGAGAGAGATAAAAAAGTTTAACATAGCCTACATAAATAATAAGTATCACCAGAAGCGTCCTTCAATAGTAACTAATTTAAGAGAAACATAATTTTTTGGTGTCCATTTAAGGTTATTGGATTGATGAAATCGGTTTAGAATTAAGGACACTAGCACCAGAAAGAAAATATGCTCAAAATAAATAAGAAGTTGTTAAACTCGCAACTGAAATGAAACAGATGGGTTTAGCGAAGAAAGAAAGTCCCCAGCTACCACAGAAAACAGGTGTGTATTGGTGTAGATATAGAGAGACAGCCAAGAGGTCTGACTTAATATTTACAAGAATTAATGAGCAACACTAATGACCTCATTATTAATCCCTAATAAATTGAACTCTCGATGATGAATAGAGATTCAGATTATTCTAATCCTTAGTGATAACTGATCTTCACTTCGAAATGGAAAGTGAAAGATTTTGTGTCAATATCTAATCGTTTACCAATCATTTCAGCCATATTCACTCTATGAAGCCATTCTTTCCTTGCGAGTATCTAATCATGCTTCTTTTTAAAAAGAAATACATTAACATAAGGCCAAAACCAATTCAGGACATAATAGAGAAGAAAATATTGGTAACAGAGTCCGTATTAACATCAAAGTCAAAATACTTGAGAGAGAGAGAGAGAGAGAGAGAGAGAGAGAGAGAGAGAGAGAGATTAATACCTCGCTGCTTCCCTTTCCTTTGAGTTCTATTGTTGTCACCATCTCTGTCTTTATCTCATTTTTTGTTCCTTCACTCCCACCATTTCCTTCCTATCTTTTCATGTTGACCGGATTCTTCTTTCCTTACTCCTACTTCTCTTTCTGATGCATTTCTCCTTCCGGGAAGAATTTCCTTCCAGTTCTCTCTCTCTCTCTCTCTCTCTCTCTCTCTCTCTCTCTCTCTCTTTATAGTTTAAATGATTTCATTTCCTTCTCAGATATTATATTGATAGGAAGCATAAACAACCGCAGTAAAAGTTTCTATTATTTATGTTATCCCATTTCATTATAAACAAAGACAATCATGTTCTCTTTGGCAGACGTAAATCTGAGCATGACATTTAAAAACATACATAAGGCTCTAAATAATATCCTATATTATTTTCAAGTGTCCTCTAAGGATTTTACCGTATACTGCGTATATACTGTACAGATACAGTATATACCGCATATATGTATATATGCATATTCTTATACATGTGTGTGTGTATGTGTGTGTGAAGACAGAGAAAGAAAGAAAAATTCCACGAATTCTCCCTGTCCGAAACTTGTTTTTGAACTCCAACATATCAGAGCTATAAACCTAAAGTCCATTAGACCAAAACGACAGAGAAAGCGTACACAGGAAAGAAGGAAAGAAAGGAGAAATTAAAGCACATGATAAAAGCCCAAGTCGTGATAAGAGGACGTTGGGAGGGGAGGGGGGGGGAGGAAAAAGAGGAGGGTAAAGTGCCACTGGCAGGGTGCCGGAGGGATTTACTTAGGGAAAAGAGCTGCTCATGAATGTCTTACCAAGGTAAAACATTCATATGGTCAGCCAGTGCTTTCCTTTTGCAGCCCCGCCCTCGACACCTACCCACCCCCTTCCTCATCCCTCTGTCTCTCTCTTTCTTTCTCTCTCCCTCCAAGCATAAACACTTACATAAGTATGTTCTTGCATGTGTATGTAGGCTACCCATGTATACACACATGATATATGCAGTATATAAACACATATAAATGGAATATACCCGTATATATATATATATATATATATATATATATATATATATATATATATATTACAAAGTAGCGAATTACGTGAATTTCCGAGTTCCCAAACTCACCTGCTATACATTACAAAATCAAATGCACAATAGAAAAATACTCAAGAGCTCTGAGAATAACACGCAACTCCAAGACAATAATATAAATGAACACTGAATATCTAAAAGGTCTCTTTATGTTACTCTAAAAGAAAAACTGGGTGATTACTTTACATTTAACAGGAACTATTCTTAGATCAACCTCTTACCTCGGTTCTTAGTCAGGTGATACGAGCAAAGCACTGAGAAAAAATATTGGTGATCGAAATAATACACACTTTTAAAAAATAAATGTATTCTATAAAAAGTTAACACTTCAAAATTAACACCAAAATTAAATCATTCGAAATACTAAATATGAACTAAACCTAAGCCTAAGACAAAAAGAAAGACACTCTATAAAAATTAGATATGAAAATATTTAATTTTGACAATTAATGAATAAATTATCCTTCGACACTTATAGAAATTACACTTGCATATACTTAACTGTTACTCTTATGTCCTTTGGCTCACACAAGGTTACTGAACGGTTAACCAAAATAATTACACTTTACTATTTAACCTAATTACACAGGGCCAGTTACAAAAACTATGTAATATAAATTCACTTACATTAACACACTTCACTTGAATTAACACACAATAATATCACTAACATTTGAACTACACTATACACGGTATACGTTGGAGAGAAATCACTATTCACGTTTGAGAGGATACACTACGCATGTTTGAGAGGAGACACTTAGGCACGTAGTGGCTGGGTAGAGGCTGACGGAAGTACAAATCTTATGGGATGTCAGGCTGGATGTCTTCTGTCTCCTATGCATTGCTAGGTCCTATATATATTAACCTAATTCATCTAGAAATTTCTAGTAAGTCCTTCTCATAGCGTGGGAGCATAGCTCTAGCAGCGTAAGGTTGCTAACTTAGTAATTTGAAGAAGGAGTACTAACGTTGCTTGCGAGGCAACTCTCTCTCTCTCTCTCTGCAAACTACACCCACCTCCTCTCGTAACATTAAAACACTTTCATGTCTCTTCCAACATAACAAGATTACATAAGATTAAATAAGACTTCGTAACAAAATTAAGAGAAATGAAAATATAATACCTTAAAATAACGTAAATTTACATATACGAGACTGAATGAAAATACAATTGAAGGAATGACGACAGTCTAATGTAATTTACATGCATTACTTAATCCTACGTGAGTGGAACTCACCTTACGGGCTGGCTATACATCTCTTATATACACAAAGAA
>NC_090737.1:70413355-70423355 GCF_036898095.1 Palaemon carinicauda
ATCTATCTCTCTCTCTCTCTCTCTCTCTCTCTCTCTCTCTCTCTCTCTCTCTCTCTCTCTCTCTCTCTCTCTCTATATATATATATATATATATATATATATATATATAGAATGATCATCTTTTAATAACACACAAGACTTAAAAAGTTGTAAATATTAATTGCAAATATGATTTAATATAGAAAACAACCTTGGTAATTCATATCTACTGTGTGGTGCGTAAGTGCGCATAAATCCATAGTAAAAATTACGACATCAACTAACATTCCATCTGCTAAAGGTAAAAAAGGGTCTCATGTCATACATAAGTAAAAACCCAAAATACCGAATTTGTGACAAGACAAAAGACTAGTACTGATTAACTTCTTGGCCGTAACGGTAAGATGGGCTTTTGACCTATCGTGATTCCAGGATCCTTGGTGAGTCAACTGGCGTAAGTTGCCAGTAAGGGGCATTCATTCATTTCTCAATCTAAGTCCTTTCAATTCTATACGACGATATGCAGAAACAATAAAATTTATTGAGTATTTTGACAATTGCTTTACAATTATTTAGTGAAGATTTGTAAAGCGTTTAGTATAATAATAATAAAATTTTGTTTAGATCACTACTACTTGGACCAGTGCCCCCTTGACATTCAAATTATAATTTGTAGTTTTCATCTTCAACTACTGTTAGATTTTACATAAAAATCATTGAAGTCTATATCAATCTCTTTAATATATTTTTTTCACAAACATTATTACTCCTAATAATATCATACTCATATGATATTTCAAGTAACTGTAAAAGATTCAACAAAAATAAAATTTATGTCGAGGCCAATAGTTTTACTAAATCGGATTTCAAGTTAAGAGTAGCTGTCAAAAAATAGGTACGTGTTATACATAATCAGCAAAAGATTTGCCTACCACCATCTATGTGATTTTTTCTAAATATAGATAGAAGTAACGCTAACTATGCCTAGATAAGTGTAAAAATAAAACTTCGTGCTTCAAGTAAGTAAAAAAATATACTTTTTCTTTGCAATTGAATAGTGAAAAATGCCAAAGATTTTCCATTCAATCGTTCTTTTGGCAACAGCAGTTTGTTCCTGGGTTGATGCGATAACCTAATCCGATGCAATGACCGAGATAAATCGTACCTTGAAAAGCCCTTACTACCTTTTTGTGGCCTTTTGGCTGAAAGTCTGCATCTCTCTTTTTCCCGGGTATATACATTTTCGTCTCAGCGTGGAGTCTTTCTCTGTACCATTAACCTAATTATTGGTTAGTGGACGAAAACGTCCCTTTGATTAAAGACCCTGTTGGAAAGCTTTCCCCTTAATGTTAGTTTAACAGCATTGCCATTTCTGACCGATTCCCCCCAACTGAGATAAGTAATAGATGCAACGGAATAGGATCCTGCCTCTTATTACAGGGTTTCCATCAACAGTTGATGTGATGTGGGAATGTTTGCCCATTGTAAGTGATCTAACAAAGAAGTATAATTACTCAGGGCCTTCTATGGCGAAAAGAGCTTATCGTTAAATCACTTCCTTCTCTTTTATACTTAGAAACAACGAAAATGCGTATATCATTTACTCATTATACACACAAATTATACATACAGTATAAACACTGTATAAATGTAATATATTACATATATATATATATATATATATATATATATATATATATATATATATACACACACATATATACTGTATATATGCATATATATATACATATATATATGTATATATATACATATATATATAATATATATATATATATATATATATATATATATATATATTACGCCACTCTGCTCAGATAATCACCACGACAATGCTTGCCATATTCATTATTCAATTGTTTGTTTACATACACATATGTATATATACAGTATACATATATATACATATATATATATATATATATGTATATATATATATATATATATACATATATACTGTATATATATACATATAATATATATATATATATATATATAATATATATATATACTGTGTATATATATATATATATATATATATATAGAGAGAGAGAGAGAGAGAGAGAGAGAGAGAGAGAGAGAGAGAGAGAGATTACGCCACTCTACTCAGATAATCCCCACGGTAATGCTTGCCACAGTCATCATTCAACTGTTTGTATACACACAACACACACACACACACACACACACATATATATATATATATATATATATATATATATATATATGTATATACATTTACATATATATAATGTATATATATATATATACATACATATATATATATATATATATATATATATATATATATACTGTATATATATATATATATATATATATATATATATATATATATATATATTTATATGTAGCCTATGTGTTCGAGTACAGACACATATACACACATATATAATATATATATATATATATATATATATATATATACATATATATATATATATATATATATGTATATATATATATATATATATATATATATATGTATATATATGTATGTATATATATATATATATATATATATATGTATATATATATATATATATATATATATATATATATATATATTGCCCATTAATAGTTCTTCTCAATGAAACTCACCTACCTGTCAAATTTTGTTAAGAGAGCATTTTCTCTTTACCATCACGGGCACCTCATCAGCCGATTCCGTTTCTCGACTCTATTTTGCGATAAGTTATCCAGCTCTTTTCCTGTACCACGCTCTTGCCTTAATTAGATCAATAGCCGTTTTTCACTATACCTAGAATAATGGTGATGCCTAGGCAGACCCCGTCCATTTTGGTAATTTATAGAAGATTTCCTTCCTTAAAGATTTGCATATTAAGGCTACTTTTTCTAATTTCAAGACCAGTCATTATCTACTTATGCAAAAAAATTATATTTGCATGCAGCATTTTAAGTTTATTGTCTAATAAATATAAAGGAAAAACATCTTCCTAAAATGCTTCGTTCAACAAGGTCGTTTTTACATTCTTTATCTATTACTCGATTAACGAGGGTTTCATAACTTTATGAATTTATAATGAAAAGAAGGAGCGGGATCTTTTAATGAATCACTGAATATATTGCTTTAATATACTCTGACTATCGGGAACCTATCCTGGGGAAGAAATTAATGATGATGGTCCCTCCCGTCCAAGAAAGGGAAAACAAAGGAAATTTACAATATAAGGTCCAAAAAATTAAGGTTTTTTATGGGGGGAGGGGGTACTTTTGGTGGTGTATCTGAGCCGACTAAAATAAAAACGGGAAGAAAGTTAGATTTTTTTGCTCAATAACGAAAGAAGAAATGAATCTTTAGTCTTTTGACAGGAGAAGGCCTGAAAGCCAGGACAAAATAAACTATTATCTCTCTCTCTCTCTCTCTCTCTCTCTCTCTCTCTCTCTCTCTCTCTCTCTCTCTCTCTCTCTCTCTCTCTCTCTCTCCTATACGTGTAATCTGATGATTACCGATTACACTTGGAAAGAAACGGATAAGCTCATCTTTAAAAGACATTATTATTTCTACTCTTCAAGATCCCATTGTTGTGTCACTTTCATTTGAAAGTCGGCTGAATAATAATAATAATAACAATAATAATAATAATAATAATAATAATAATAATAATAATAATAATAATAATAATAATAATAATAAAGTCGATAAAGTATCCTATAACTCTGGATTCTTGGACTAAACCCTCAATGCATCAGAATTTCGAAAGTCAAATTGAAAAGTGAATCTTGGTACCGTAAAACAAAATGAGAAGGTCATTCAAACAGAGCAGCAGTAATCCCGACCTTTTTTCAGGAAATGTTTTAAAATGTGACAAGAATAGCTATCCATTATCTAATTTCTCTCTCTCACTCTCTCTCTCTCTCTCTCTCTCTCTCTCTCTTCTCTCTCTCTCTCTCTCTCTCTCACACACACAAATTGTAGTAGTCATTTTTTTCTAAATTTAGATTTTACGTATATTTGACTTTCATTTGCCTGTTCCCCTAATTCTGTCTTCTTTTTGCAGTAATGATGAATAGAGGAGGAAGTTGGCCTACGTGACTTCCCTTCCATTTGCCTGTTTTTGAGCCCAGTGCTGACTAGGTTGTACTTGG
This sequence comes from Palaemon carinicauda, assembly GCF_036898095.1. Lineage (NCBI taxonomy): Eukaryota > Metazoa > Arthropoda > Malacostraca > Decapoda > Palaemonidae > Palaemon > Palaemon carinicauda. The sequence continues at coordinate 70,417,481 of NC_090737.1, forward strand.
CTGGATGTGCCCAAGAATAGATAGTCGAAGCAACAAGAATTTCCATATGTTTGTCTCTGTCAGGATAGAAGAGTACTGCAATGTGTACAGACCTTCATTTTCCCTTCTAAGAGTCTAATTATAGTGACAAGTTGATAAACCGTTGGCAATTATCAAAATAAAGCAGCAATTAAGAAGAGACAGTGACAGTGAAATAAAGAAAACTTTGTCGAAAACAAGGGTAAAAGGACTGTGTATAAAAGATTGGAAAACACATGTGACAGTTATTATTCAATGCTTGACTATTTAATTTTTTTGTTTAAAGATATATTGTGCAGTGTTCTGTTCTTTTATATTGATATAGTTGATTTTATCCGTGTTATAAGACCTTCTACAAAGATTGAAAACAAAGTGGTGGTATTGTCACAAAAAAATGGTATCGTATTATGATACATGTTGTATACATTTGTTGGCCTGTGTTGTTATAATTTAATCAAGACAATTGCGAATAGGTGATAATGATTAGATGGGGCTCCGTAAATAGTAAGTTGTTTACTAGATAATTTTGACTTTGTAAAATGTGTTTTCATTGCAATATAAGAAAGTATATGAAGGCAGAGCATTATTACTAAAAAAGATAAGTTTTGTGCTTAGATTAATATTTTAGGCAAAACTGTGAATATATGTGATTGTATGTATGTGTAGGTAGTAAATAAAGTAAAGTATAAGCAGAAATATATTCCATTCTGGTCCATTGTAACCCTAATGGTCCCTACAAAATGATAGTTTACGCAAATAATTATACAAAAAATGTATGTAGTTTTGTTAAGGCTAACTAACGGCAGCTGAAAACTCTGCTACAAAATTCACAAAATTTCTCTCTCTCTCTCTCTCTCTCTCTCTCTCTCTCTCTCTCTCTCTCTCTCTCTCTCTCTCTCTCTCTCTCTCTCTCTCACACACACAAACACACATACACACACACGCAAAAACACACACACAGTGCTAACTGACCCTATCCACGCTACATGGAATACCAAGGATAAGTGATACATATATTTCCGAGAACATGATGAAAAGGTAAAATGGAATTTCTCGCCCCACCGACTCCACCAAAGCGCAAGCGCTTATCTGTGGCTATTCTTCCACACCAACCAACAGCTGATGGAATTCAAATCAGACGAACTGCTTCCGATCACTTCAAACGTAGCTAATTCCCACTCAAACGGAGGAGTGTCAAGTCAGCAGAGGGAACAGGTCGTGCCTCCGAGGCCATCACAAAGCACCTTCTAAATGGTAATTACATCTACCATTCTTATCCTGATCCTATTTTCCACCTAACATTTTAAGGCAGGTATCCCAACCCCTTACCCTACCATAATCACTTTATACGAAAAGCCTCAATAATAATAAGTGTTTGAGAAATGGGTGAGGAGGGCAAGTTCATCCTTGCCAATATTCTTGGGCAGGATGTGTTATACTATGTCGGTGGTATCTTTAGATTTATTTCTGAAGCAGGTCTTCTCAAAGATATTTTACATTTAAAAGGACATCGCTTTTAAGGTTTTAAATTGAATTTCCTTTTACTTTTTATGATAACAAACGATATCATCGCCAATGACCGATGTTAGGATGCCAGAAAATTCAAAATCAATCAATCTGATCGTTCAAACCTTCACGTATTCGAATTATGATCGATTCCAGCATCGACGCACAACGCTTTAACAATACAACAATAGGGAACTTCGTGAATTTCGTGACTAGAAATATTGCTTGAATCGTACCGATGAGGAGAGGGGAGCGATGTCAATGGAAACATTGCCAATATATTGCAATCCTAATTGATGCTGTATCCAATAACCTCTAATATGTCTAGCCTGCATGGTTGCTCGTGACCATGACATGGTTGCAAAGGCCTTGATGCAGGGACTGAGCGTGACACCATGCAGGGATTGACTTCTTGCAATACAGATTTCGCTAGGGAAATTCAAAACTCTACAAGCTTTCAAAAAATAATTATTTCTTTCACTTTACATACATACATACATGCATACATACATACATAAATACATACATACATATGTGTGTGTATTTCCATGCACGTGTACGTGTGCGTGCATGTATATATATATATATATATATATATATATATATATATATATATATATATATATATATACATAGATGTGTGTATATGATATATGCTGTATAAATATATATGAATATGTGCATGCATATACAGTATATACTGTATATATATACATAGATAAATATACTGTATATAAAATATATGTCTGTATGATAATAAAGAGAAAGAGCTCATAGCTACACATGTAACCCCCATGAAAAACAAATCTCCACCATTTTGCCCTTGGGTAAACTCGAGCGACAAAATGGATTATAGTGTTCTGCAACAGATGAAGCCATCGACATGATTTACTGGTGTCCATTGGCCCGAGAAGGGCTACCAAGTAAGATCAGCGAGGAAGCGATTCAAATTTTGAGAGAGAGAGAGAGAGAGAGAGAGAGAGAGAGAGAGAGAGAGAGAGAGAGAGAGAGAGAGAGAGAGAGAGAAAAAAAAAATTTCCTAGTCTCCAATAATTTTTCAATAAAGCCAAATTAATAAAAATCTAAATCAAAACGAGGGAGTATCATGCAATGTAAAAGAAAGAAATTGTAACTCGCCCACAAAAAATGGTTTCAGTAAATCGAAATCAAGAGGAAAATGAAACAAAGCAATATATCCTTAAAACAAACAAAATCGCAGTGTCACCATAGGAATCCCTACAACCTCGATCCAAAATTGTCTCGTAAAGAAACAACACAATAATTTGTCGTTGCATTCTCCCAACAGTTAAAGACTTCAAACACGCCAGAGCTGCCATCACAGTGCCTAACCCCTGGACATTTTGCAACTCACCACGGCCCTCCTCTACAATTTCTCTCCCATACTTGGAATACGGCGCCTAATTCCGGCTCTTGCCTAACGACGTCACAAATTTGGAGCCAGTCATCATTCTCGTTTGCAGTTGTACATCAATCGGGATTTAAGAGTAGCAAGCGATGCTCCAATGTAGCCTAACAATACGACCATACAATGCGTGCTCTCGCCAACGTGATACAAGTGGCACTGTAAGGGTATAGGATGCTTTCAATAAGCAAGAATCCCATACCTGTCTATAGCACCTTCATACAGCTGAAGTCAACGCTATAACAGTTTTAGAAAATGTTAAACTCCCGTTAAACATGAGAACATGTGACCCTTAGCCGAGGAAGGTTCTAAGGTCATGAATGGAACTACAGAAAGTAAAGAGAGAAAGTACACAAGGAAGATAAATTACGCTGGTTGTTGAGCAACTGAGACGCATAATCTAAGCAATAATGGAAGAGTCAAAAGTCAAACATTATCCAAATAACGGAGAAGAAGAATATGAAGGTAGACGATGGAATAGATTCAACAAATAATGATATATAAAATAAAACCGGCTTTTTTGTCAGATAAGTTAATACGACCGAAAGCAATTGTTGAAATTCGATTGCAAATGAAAAAAAAAAAAATTTCACCCATTCCTTAAAAAGGGGAAGGGACAACCTTAACATAATTGGTAATACCAAGAGCAAACCGACATAAGATGGAAGGGAACCAAGCACCGCTAATCACTTAACTAAAATTCGAGCCTCCAAAGACTTCTACGCGACTAACGGAAACAATATAGAACACAAGAACTTTAGGATGAAAGGTTATATAAGGGTACTGATCACAAGAGATCAGAAAAGGATCGCTCGTTCAAGGGTAGGGGCACGGAGAAAAAAAAAAAAAAAAAAAAAAAAAAAAACATCTCATTATCACTACATTGAATTTTAAATTATACACTACCCGTTTTCTAAAACAAAAACTTACGCAGTGGATGCTTCCAACAAATATTCATCCTGTGGTTATGCTATAAAACATATCTATCATTATTCCCATTACTCATCATTTTACTTTGATAGCCCTTAACCCAGTTTACTTTTAACAATGAAAATCGAACCCATCTCCTTTATGAGTTTCCAGCAGAAAAATTAACTCTCTCTCTCTCTCTCTCTCTCTCTCTCTCTCTCTCTCTCTCTCTCTCTCTCTCTCTTCTGTCCCACAACTCAAGAAAATTCTTACATGCTTTTGCAGCAGTATTCCATGAATATTTGCTAAGGTCTTTCCTCAGGAAAAACAGAAATATTCAGAAATCTTTTAAACTCTCAACTGGTCTCTCTTTTTTCCAGTGTCTGAGGTCACTCCTTTAATCACAGTTTATCAAATTAAGTTCTAGATCATAGATTAATCCGGTTAACCAATAATATTGCAAATGCCAACAATCAAATTATATGATAATATCACGCGCTATGATCTATGATAAAAAAAAATCAGCCAGTCTTAACATTGGGCTAATTTCTTTTGCTAATTTCTTTTGCTAATTTCTTTTGCTAGAAGCAAAGGCAACACATGACTTCCTTGCCCAACCCACCCTTGAGAAATTCATTAGCTTCGTCTTATTACACGCACCCCCTGAGGGCGAAACCTTTTTAAGAAAGATATGCAAACGGAAAGAACTGGGGTTCTGGTCTTGAAATGTGGCTCCGAATTTTGCATACTTTTCGTCCTTGTCATTGGCATAAAAAGCGGGCTCATATATTGCTTAAGAAATTTGTACACATTTGTAGGGAGAGGGAAAATGAAAAAAATATCGTATGAATATCATTCTGATGGCATACATTTTGGTTCTCTCTCCCTCTTCCTCTTAGGTGCAACCCAAAATGACCAACTAACATCTAGGTATCTGACTCACAGCTCCTGTATTTAAATGGACGTAATATAAAACACCATATATCGTCCTTCCTAGTCTAATACAAGAATTGAATGTTGGAAAGACAGTTTATAAGTTAAGTGCGCCTTCACAAAGTTAGAGAGAGAGAGAGAGAGAGAGAGAGAGAGAGAGAGAGAGAGAAAGGTGATATCTTGCTCACGGCTGAGAAAATAATACCTTGATATATGTTTTCATCCATGACCACTAAGTTTCGCTAAGTGAAAAATAAAACGTTGATTAAGTAGCCACCTTTCAAACAAGCCATGAACAAGCGGAAAGACAAATCCAGAAACAATACTTTAAAGCTAATACCATGCTAACACGATGACTAGGTGAAAAAACTAATGGTCTTGTGACATCTACTTGATCTTAACATCTATTATTCAACTTCGCAGAGCCTTTACGCCACTTTGTCCTATTTCCTGGACCGGAAATGAGCAACAAAAGTCCGAAGTGCGCAAAGTATTCATCGCGAAATCGAAATGCGAAATGCTTGACAGCTGCTTGTTGTCCAGAGGTACACGTGCTTCTTTTCAGAAAAGAGCAACTTTGTGTTTGGCGTAAGTAAACCGTAATATTGTCGTAAATATTAAGCCCGAGTTTTAACATGCAATTAGTGTGATGTGGTTTCCATGGCAAATTTTGTGGTTGCATTGGTCTAACTAAACAAATAAATCTGTTCATGGCAATTGTGATTAAATGAGCGATTAGAACTAGCGGTGAAGAAGTAAATCGACCGAGACGTGTAAGTTGAAACGAAATTTTGTTAATTTTAAAAAATAAAATAATGTATTTTATTGAGATATCGACATTAAAATAACGGTATATTGTTAAAACATAAGCATGTGTAAAGTAGGTCAAAGTAAGGCCATGCAAAGCTAAAGAATAGATAGGAAATATTACTGTATTCATGGGTGAGGTTGCTAGACCCACACCCGTTTAATTGACCAGCAGCAGCTGGTGGTCACAACATCTACATAAGCGGAAAGGTGGTAGGCAACGCAGGATCCATGACCTACCAAACGTGAGTTAAATGTTATACCACTGAGCCATACGCC
>NC_090737.1:70440855-70445855 GCF_036898095.1 Palaemon carinicauda
CCTTGGATGCCCAGGCCTCAAACCTGATAAGCACTAATCCGGCCTATTTGGGGGGGGGGGGGGGTTTGCAGGGGAGATGAAAGGTACCGCCAAATAAAAAAACGACAACCAAATCTTTCAACTAATGGAAAACGACGTTATATATTTACCCCTTCTCATATTTCTACTGCCTCTACCCTTAAAATCTCTAAATTAAATCCTTTGACTCTTTGGCTAAAAGTGTATGATGCATATCACTCCAGGTGTATCAAATTTCAAATGACCTTTCATTTTCATCTGACAGCCCACTCTTTCTTCCAAACCTGTTCTCTCATATACGCCCACTTAAACTAAGCCTAGTTTTCTGAGCATCATGCTAATTCTGTAACTTTTTTGAGACATCTAGATCTTTAACATTATATACAGCCTCGTAAAAACACAACACAGCTTTATTCGTGTCGATTTGGGGGCATGTGTAATATATACGTGCAAGTTTTAATACTGTAAAAAAATAAAAGCATGACAAATTACTCATAATAATCAAATTACTCAGCTTATGAAATATTTCATATAAATGAGGAGTGAAGTAGACTGGGCCTGGGGTAAATGATTTGAACACAAAATTAGGTAATGCCTCAGAAACAAAACCGAGGGAGATTTCTGTGCTATGCACTTGTCGAATGGACCTCCATGGCTAAACATTTATCATCTTGAGCCAGACTGCATGAAACTGAAACATTCTAAACAAGCGGACGTCCAACGACTTTTACTGAAATGAAGTATTTGTTATTTAATCATAACTTTTATATACATTGAAACAAAGAACGAACAAGAATGAAGCTAAGCACTCACGCGATGCGCTTCGCTGGTTTGGGAAGGAGGGAGGGGGGTAGGTTGCCCCCGTGTACTGGGGATTTCAACACTGCAACAGACACCTATCTTACCTTTGATATTAGAAGACTCAGCAGGATTACTTTCGTAACTTCCCTCATCTTGGCTGCTTCTTTGGACCGATAAACACAATCCAGTAACGTAAGTTTGATCTAAAACTCCTTCTATAAATGAACTTCTTTTTGAACTGCAACAACACCAAGAGATTGAAACTCAAAACTCCAGAAACGACGCACTAACACCACACCTTCCACTGCACCAGCTCTCACTCAACTGAACACTAGTCTCACCAGCCAGGCTGAGGCTCTCGGCTGTTTCAGGGAGTTCCATTCTGACAAATCCACTACTCATGGCTGCCTTCTCAAGCGGTTGCCAACTCTGCGTTTTCGCATTGTGCGGGTTTATTACATAAGTAAGCTATCTTGGGGTTCACAAAACAGCGAATGAGATTGCAAGATTCCAGTTTCATTGCAGACATGTATATTCTTTTGAAGGTATTCTTCCCGATTACTGTGACAGCTGCCTACTTTTCCTTTCCATTAGTTTTAGTTCCTTGATAACATAATACAATTGTACAGGTTGTAGGTGAAAGTTCCATTGACTATCTAGATTATTTTATGTTGATAAATGCAGAATCCAAACTGCATTTCATATCATGAATTTCTAAAGAGAACTTAAGGCTAAGTACCAAATAAGTTGCAGCTTTTGCAACAGGTGGACTCGCTACATTGACAATTGTGTACTGGAGATTTAATGAAGGTTTGGCTTGTCTCATTACTAGGAAGCCAACTCAGCTGTTACCAAGAACACCTGTCTGACGCAGGTAAGATTTCCTAGAAAGCATGGTTTGAATTTTTTTTTTTTTTTTTTTTTTTTTTTTGGCATCAGCTCTTCAGATGACATTGAGAAATAGCTTTGGAGCCTTTAATTTTCGTCTAAATAATGTAGTAAACATGAAGTGCTTTTCCATTTGACTCCTCATTTCTTGGCTGGAATCTTGTTAAGTGACGCGTATTGTTGGTACTATTTCCTGTACTAGACTGAATCATGACCAAGCGCGTATCATAATTCTTTACTATTTTTAGATTGAAGTGGCCTTTTTTATTAATAAAAAATTGCCCTAGCAGTACCAGCCGAACTCGGTTGAGACTTTCTTCAGGCTGGGAGGAGCATAGAGAGAAGAGGTCCCCTTTGTTTCCTTATTTTGATGCCTGCTAACCCCCAAACTTAGGGGAAGGGCTTTGGTATATAGATAGAAATATTTGTCTATCACAGGCTTCTATACACACACTGAAACTTATAAGATGCATAGGTTCGAGATTTGTATAAGATTAGAGGGAAAAAGCTAAACATATAAGCAAAATCAATGCCAATTAGTTATTTTTAAAAGCCTGGCAGATTAAAACAAAAAAATCCAATCATGCTTTGACCGTTAGATTAGTATGTCTTTGGAAAGGAGTTTCAGAGGTGTTGTTAAAGTTATGGTACTGTAGTGAAGAGTATCCACAACTTGTGGTGAATTAAAGTCAAAAGTATATTGTGTCTAATACAAATGTACACATCTGGTAAAATGACCAGTAATGATTTGCTTTTACTATCGTGAATGCGTTATTATTGCAGAGTTTAACGCATCATTTGCTGATAAATAAATTTACTGAGAGCTCTTGCTTAAAGACATAATACTGGTGCCCATACAATTTTTCGTCCTCTGTAACTAGAAGTAAGTAGGTCTAGATCAAAGCTAATGGCACCGAGAACTATCTTTTTCGACTTCGGCCTTAAATGTTTTGTCAGTGAGCTCGACATTGTCATGATAAGAAATGTTGATTATTTTTAGTTTTTTATTATGATTATTTGGTAACAAACTTCTCTGGTCACCTTAGTAATGGAACTGTATGCCTTAATCCATTTCCTTCAAACCAAAAGAATACGAAAAGCCATAGAAATAAAGAAAAAGACATCGTTTTTAGGACCCTGACCTGAGAATGTCTTTGTAAAATACCATTTTACGGAAAATTATATCTTTGACTATAAACTAAGCTCTAAACACCTTTTTATACAACAATCTGATAATGTACGGGAAAATAATGTTTTACTATTTAAATTTCATCGGCATATACAGTAAGAATCAAGAATACCCTCGAATTTCCAAAGAATATTCATTGTGTCAAAATGCTTTGAAAAAAATAAAAATATTTTGGGCCTCTTTTTTTACCCTTTTCCTGCAAAATTTATACCGTAAAGCTGCAGATAATTTTCTGTAATCTCACATTTCAACACCAGAAAATGTGCAAAAAATATCCTTTGAAATTTCATAGAAGACTTTAAACTTAAAACTGCTATTACTCCCCTAAGTAATGTCTATGCCATATCTTAGAGCGCCTTATTAGAAAAATAATCCTCAAATGATTTATGATCAAACCTTTCATTGTTATTCAACCAGATCACAATTCTATATATTTCCCAGAACCATTCACTCACTACAACAGTCGGTTCTGAGCTTAGTACCGTCATGGTTGATAAACATTCACTACCAACTGTTTATTTATGTATTTCTTTTATTCATTTGCTTATTTATCTCTTCATCACGCTGAATAATTGTAATATTGGTCATCATTTATTATTACACGTTATAGGCATGTCTTCTGACAAACTAACATGGTTTGTTACTACTTGTAAGTGTAATGCTAAGTGATTTCTAATGAAGTTATATCAGTATCAACTTTATGTACGCTTTCAATCGTAATAATACAAACCAATAACTACCAATAAGAATTAATTTGTTTTTATTTCACTACAAAGCTTCTGTTGGTTCAGCTGGAAATACTTTGTAGGGGCGAGCGAAGTTCATAGTTTTTACTTGATTTGGTTGCACTGTTTTAGATGATATAGTCTGATATTTTAATTGTTTTACCTGTATTCTTTTATTACTGGCAATAGAAAGTATATTTACAAAGCAATGTATTTGCATAAATAATAAGGTGGCTATTATTAATACGCTTGATTGATTTGTATTTTATTGTACCAAAGTTTGCGGCAATATTTTTCCCTTTCGTTCAGTTTCTTGAGTACCTTAACAACCCGTTTCTTTATATCGGTAAGTCTAACAAATTAGTTTTCAGATTAATGAATCATAAAAGTTTTCCTCTTTTGCTTAGCGAGATCTTATCTCTCGCTATAATTGTCTAACATTTTAGTCATTCTTACAAATACATTCAGAATTTTCATCTCCGAAGTTATTCTTGATTAAGTGAAGGGCATTCTCTGCTTATGATGTGTATTAGTCTCTTTTTTTTTTAAATAATATATATCATTTCATGATATACTCATAGTAAAGTTAGGCCGCGTCACGTAAGTGGGGATTCTGTCTTCTGAGTTCTTATAAAACACGTAGAATTTTGGACGTGTTCTTTGCGGCTGATATCGTGCAATGTTGATATTTGAGTCCTCCTTGACAGAGAATTTTCCAAATTACTGTGTACAGTATGTTACGCGCTCTTTCAGTTGTTTTTTTTATCTTGCAGACATTGTAAAAGTTTTATTTACTTCCATTGTGTCCGTTTCCTCCAACCAATACGTGAGGAAGAAAACAGTAATGAAGAAACAAGGTTTTTATTTTATGTAGAAAAACATCAGAAAAAAATGGCGTTTATTTATTTAGCAACAACCCTTTTTAATAATTAATATGAATTTTTAATATCAATATTATCATTATTGGGTAATGATGTTCAAAGTTCAATCTCCTAAATATTGTTATTGATGATGCATTTCTTCAATTACCCTTATTTCGTTTGAAAGGTTACACAGGGATTCCCGTGGTTACTGACCGTGATGCCAGCCTTGAGGTAACATTCACATAATATTTAGGAGATATAATGTATTTTTAATGTCCATAATATTCTCTAACATTTACAAAGCGAGAAAATTCCAACCGGCGAGAAGAGAAAGTGATCAATTGCTTCGAAAAACAAAGTACACCAGTAAGCTGCTTTTCTCCTTCAAATTTATTCATGTACTCGAAAAATAATCCACAAACTTACTATATTTGCATGCATTCTATATCTTACTACGTATATCAGTATAGTAAAAATTGTGGTAAAATAAGAAATAATTTAAAAGCTGGAAAGTCC
>NC_090737.1:70460855-70488355 GCF_036898095.1 Palaemon carinicauda
ATTAAAGAAAAAAAAATTAAACTTTAGTCTAGAATCTTCATGCTTCTTCCAACCATATGGAAACATGATGCAATCCCTAGTGTTTGTCATACAGTGTACCTTTTATCAAGTTACATAAGATTTTGTAACAAAACTACATGAAATAAAAATTTGATTCTTTAAAATAATGTCAATTTACATAAATAGAACTGAATGAAAATACAATTAAAGGAATGACGATAGTCTTATGTAATTTTCATACATTTACTTAATCCTACAAGAGTGGAGCTTACCTCACGAGCTGGCAATACATCTATTAAATACACAAAGATAATACTTGAATAAAATATTCTACTTTCATGAAGACCAGCTTCGTGATATATATATATATATATATATATATATATATATATATATATGTATATATACATATATATATATATATATATATATATATATATATATATATATATATATATATACATTTATGTGTAAATGACGAATCTGGACGCGTGTGTGTGTATGTGGGTGCGTGCCTGTGTGCCTGTATATATATATATATATATATATATATATATATATATATATATATATATATATATATATATATATTTCTAGATAAACGTGTGTAAGAATAATTGTTAAAGTTAGATGCATCATTTTACGTCAGGGGTTGTTATGAGTTGTTATTCATTCATAGATTTAAGTTAAATATTTAGACAATGTCTAGATCGTTTGTGGCTTTATTGTACAATATTCCTACTGGTACCTGACAGATCTATTGAATATTTTTTTTTTCTAATAACCACTGCTAAAGTCATGGCGTACTGTGCGGTCATTTATACTAGCTCAGACTTCTGTATTTACCCTGTACTAGTTCACATCCTTAACTGCATTTTAGTATTGACCTCTCATTACTTTGCTTACCTCCCGATGTGTTGCTTCTGAGGTCGACTCCGTATGTGGGCTAAGTACGTGAGGCATCCCATAGTACTGGAGTGCTGGATAGCCACAATTAAAGAAGGCATATTTAACCCCCCCCCCCCCCCTTTTTTTTTTTTTTGGTAAATTTATGTAAAATCTTACCCAGTTCTTTTTTTCTTTTTTTGGCATGATATCAATTTCTGCAATATGATTTTCTATCTGAAAGGCTCGGGTTATTTTTTTTCAGGATTTCCTTTCATATATGACATCAATCCGTTTCTATGCATTTGGTGTTCTTTGTGTGGTTTTTTTTTTTTTTTTTTTTTTTTGTAAGATTCTTTTTCGAAATTGTTTGTTTTAATGTTCTGCTTGTCTTTTGTACTATCTTTCATATAAATCACTGATTATAAAATATTAGTATATATATTCCATCCAGGATATTATTTTAATGAGACTGAATTGTAATGTATTACCTAAGGATATTGTATTTCTAAATTTCAAGAGTATCCATTTTTAATGCCGAATTTTGGATTTTTATAAGAAATATGATGTTTTTCATACTTATAAGAATTTTTTTTTTCTTTTCATTTGAAAATTTAAATCTTTGTCGGTGATGAGGAAAAAAATAGGTAAATTCGGGGTTTTTATGAAGCATCGCTCTAATTATATTGGTATTTTTAAAAGTTTTTTTTTTTATTATTATTATTTTTCTTACTATGTTTGACTCTGATTATCACACGTAGTGTTGTTGAACTTCACAAAACTACATTTTAATCTTTATGGTAATGTTAATATCCTTATTGATATAAAATGATGGAAATTGGAGGGAGGCTAAAAGAGACTTATTCATTGTCGCAAACTGTAAATGCATATCTGCATTTCTTTTTTCATGCAAAGACAAAATTTTCTTTGGCTATTTTGTCATCTATGCTTTTGATTAAAGATGATCCAGGTAATCGAGGTTGTAAGGAGGAAGTCAAAGCCTATTTTAATAAGAAAAATCCCTTGGCGCATTGAAATAAAAATTCAATACTTACTGTATAACTGAACCAAGGTCATGGCATATGCTGTTTTATCCTTGTTTTCCTTGTTGTCGAATAAAATGAGAAACGGTGCGAAGAAAAGGGTACAAGAATATTGTAAATTAATAAATTGACTGGAATAGAATTGCATAGATATTGAAAAAAAAGGTTGACACTCTGAGTGCTTTGTTAAAACGAAAGAAAAACTTGACGGTCCCTAATGCTTTATTTATGATTTTCTTTTTTAAAGCAAGACCCGTCGCCGGCCACGTCTTGTCCAAGCATTCTAATTTTGCCGCTATATCAAAAGTCAAAATAAAAGTTTTCTCCTAAATAATGAAGCAATATGTGCAATAATTATCAGCTTACTTATAATTTTAACATAAAAAAAATCGATTTCTTATCTGAAAAGAAAGGTAGGCTTCACTCTCTGTGAAAATCACTTTGAATTCTTTATAGATTTTCATTCTATTAAAAAAGGAGATAAAAACAAAACACTTTCTTCTTTCCAGTGGTCCAAGATTTATTTACAGATATATAATGATGCAAAATTTCTATGATAATTTCATTGGCATCTTCTAATACAGTAAGTTTATGAATGCAAATCTAGCCATTTTGACAGCATTTACTTGATAATAATAAAAAAAAAATTGATTCTTAAATTTCTTATAATTTTTCCACGACATAAACGAGGACAACTATGCGTTAGCCATGTAAGAAAAAATACATTAATACAATTTGAAATGTAACTTTATAAAGGCTTGGTTGCAAATGTGAAAAACACTCGAAAAGATACCACCATTTAGAGTGAGGTTATCTATCATCATTAAGGCATAGACTGGTTGTGTAATTAAGGAAATAAATAATTGAAATAGAGTGTTGACACCCGGTAAACGCTCACCTGAGTAATTGAAATAAACAGTTCTCGATAAATATGTGAAGTGATTTCTGCCAGATTACTTCATTAGGGAATTTAGAAATAACTAAGATTTCCTGGGGGGAATAAAAACAGGAAATCCTGCAGGTGATGTCATTGCTCTGAGATTCTTGACATTGTTATCGCGTGCGCCGATGCGAGAAAGGAAGTACAACGCTCCGTCTGCCATCCTCCGCAGAGTACAGAGAGTACAGAGGGGTAATGGGCGTCTCAAACCAATAATTGCATTAGAATTAGCGTCACGAAAAGGAACCTTTTGGTCTCCTTTTGGGATTCTGGTAGCACACCATTTACCATCAATCGTCTTTTACAACTTATATTTGTTCTTAAAAATACTTAAAAGAATTTTGAATAGGTCATCTGTAGAGGAACCAAGAAAAAAATAAGTGGTTAAACTCTATATGTCGTTGACAATCTGATTAAAAAAACAGAGAAAATTTGCTTTATTTAATCTCATTGAATTATGCTGCACATATAGTTATCCATAATGAAAAAAAAAATATTTACCATAGCCATTTGTAAAAGACATATATTTCTTTCTTTGGGAAAATGCATTCTTACAACGTTTACCCCAACAACTTAGAAAAAAAAAATCTATATGTAAGAAAATGATCAGTTATACACTCACGATGATATATTGAATTAAAGTATTTGACACATCGTGAAGACCAGCTCATTATCGAATGTAGAGGTATCATATGACAAATCAAACAATTCCGGTTAAGAAACGGTTACCCTCATTTCCTTATGTATTCAGGGAGGAAATATACTCCTAAGTTCAAGCAATCAAGGAGTCAACAAAAACATTTAAAACGCAGAATAACTGATATTGACCACCCATTACATAAATTAGCGAGACGAGTGTTTATGCCCAAATTCTCAGACGGAAATCACCTACATATGAATCATCATCATCATCATCTCCTCCTACGCCTATTGACTCAAAGGGCCTCGGTTGGATTTCGACAGTCGTCTCTATCATGAGCTTTTAAATCAATACTTCTCCATTCATCATCTACTTCACACTTCATAGTCCTCAGCCATATAGACCTGGGGCTTCCAACTCTTCTACTGTCTTGTGGAGCCCAGCTGAACGCTTTGTGAACTAATCTTTCTTGGGGAGTGCGAAAAGTATGCCCAAACCATTTCCATCTACCCCTCATCATGATTCCATCCACATATGGCACTCGAGTAATCTCTCTTATAGTTACATTTCTAATCCTGTCCTGCCATTTAACTCCCAATATCCTTCCTGGGGCTTTGTTCTCAAATCTACTAAATCTATTTGAGATTGTTTCATTGTCATACCATGACTCACGTCCATAGAATAACACTGATCTCACTAAACTGATACATAGTCTGATTTTTAAATGTAATTTCAGGCAATTTGATTTCCAAATTTCACTTAACCTAGCCATTGTCTGATTTGCTTTTTCAATCTTTCACTAAACTCCAATTCTAAAGATCCTCTTTTGCTGTATTGGAGATCATAGTTCCTGAATACTTGAAGGATTCTACCTCATTAATCCTTTCTCCTTCCAATGATATTCTATCTTCCATTGTATACTCCATTCTCATCATCTCTGTCTTTCTTGTATTTATCTTCAGCCCAGCCTTGTGTGATATTTCATGCCTTCTGGTAAGCAAGCAATGCAAATCCTGTGGTGTTCTGATAACAAAGAAAGCATCTCCAGCATACTATGGGTCTGTTAAATTTCTATCACCAATTCAGTCCAATCCATCGCCACCATCTCCGATTGTTCTACGTATTACAAAATCCATGAGGAGAATAAACAACATAGGTGAAAACACATTCAGCTGGAGTATTCAGCTGTTCACTGGAAATTCATTTGCTAAGACTCCATTAACATTAACTTTAAACTTGTTATGCTCTTGAACAGTCTTAATCAAATTTACGCATTCAATTAAGAGGAGTTCCATAATAACGCAGAACTCTACACAAAATTGTGCCGGTGCTCGGTATCAAAGGCTTTTTTCATAGTCTACAAAGGTCATCAAAAGTTGATTTATATATTTTACTCAATGCAATTTCTACCTTTTCTAAATCCTGCCTTTTCATCTCTCAGCTTTTCTCTCTAGTCTCCATAGAATAGGCATACTATATATTTTCATAACAACAAACGTAAGTGTTATGCCTCTGTAATCATTGCATTCAGTCAGATCTCCTTTTCTTGCCATTTTCATCAGCGCTCATATCTCCCATTCATCAGGCTTTGCCTCTTCATGCCCTATTCTACAAAATAATCTTGTAAGTATTCTGAGAGTCACTTCATTTTCGGCCAATATCATCTCGGCAGTTATTCCATCGTATCCAGGGACTTTCCATATCTTGAATTTTTTAATGATAGCTTTGACTTCGAACACATCAAGGTCTTCGCCAGCTTCAGGTATATCAATCAAATTATTACCTTCATATCTCCTATTCATGATCACACTAAAGTGTTCGATCCAACGTTGTCTATCTTCATCTTCTGTTGTTATAACAGATCCATCTCTCTTTTTGATGGGCATATGCTTCTTCCTCTTTGCCCCTGAAGACATTTCATTAATAATTCTATAAACGATTCTTACACCATAGTCATTCCCTGAATTCATAGTTTTGTCAGCCTCATCTGCTTTACTGTCTAAATATTCTCTGCAATCATTCCTAGCTTTTGTTTTGACCTCACTTTCAATACTTAGCATGCTCTACATTGTAATTTGCATTACTTTCTCGAAAATTTTCAGCAATCAATTTCTGTCTTTATCTCCTTTTTATGGTATCCCAAGTATCATTTTATATCCATGGCTTTCTCCTTGTAACTGTGTGTCTTAAGACTTTATAACCAACTGACTTCTATATATTCATTTGCAAATGTTTCTCTGTGCTCTTCTTCTAAAAGCTTAGTTGTATCAAACCTAGGTATTCTATTTACCTTTATGTTGGGTGATTTGAGTTTTAATTTCAGTGTGGCAGTGAGGAGCAAGTGATCACTACCAATATCCGCACCTCTATACCTTGGTACATTTCTCAGAGTTCTCCTTCTTTCTTTATTAATGGCAATGTGATCTATTATATTTTTTTAATTGCCACATGGTGAAGTCCATGTATACTTGTGGATATCCTTTTCCTGAAAAAGAGTACTTTAATGAGAAGATTGTTTGCTGAACAGAAACCTATGAAATGTGCTCCATTTTCATTAGCATCTTCGCCAAGAAGCCACATCACCCATCACATTCTCTATACCTTTATTATTCCTTCGAACTTTAGCATTGAAGTCACCAATCATAATTTTCATATATTTCTCAGGGATCTCATATATTACACACTGCAGTTATTCATAGTATCCAACTTTCCTTTCTTCAGGGGAATTATTTGTTGGTACATAGTAAACTATAATACTTATATTGCACTGCTTTGGTTTGATCTTTGATAGTAACAATGTACTATTTACAGTTCTCCACTCAGTTAATGCCTTTTCCGCTCTTGGTGTCATTATTATTCCTAACCCTTCCCTTCAAATTCCATCTATTCTTCTTGAATATGTATACACACACACACATATATACATATATATATATATATATATATATATATATATATATATATATATACATATATATATGTGTGTGTATATATATATGTATATATATATATATATATATATATATATATATATATATATACTTATATATATATATATATATATATATATGTATATATATATATATATATATATATATATATATACTTATATATATATATATATATATATATATATTTATATATATATATATATATATATATATATATATATATATGCAGAAGACCCACAGGGAAAATGAAAATACGAAATATACGCTTAAGTCCTGACTAGTTTCGTGATACTTCTTCAGAGGACTGATTTATTGAGAGAGGTTTCTTTACATTTTATAGGGAAAGCAAACGTACGAACATACATATAGAGATTTAGAGAACAATGACACTCCCTTACCAGCTACCTGGGCTTGAGTCAGGTGTTGAGTAGGAGGAGTCCCCAAGCTCATTAGACACCTGCTAAAAAGGGTCATTTCTAGTGGTGGGTATATTCTTGTTTTTTTCCTTTTTTACTTTCAGTACAGTTTATTTATATGAAAACACGGTAGCCTTATCTATATAAATTCATAAGCAAAACATACACAAACATACAAATATATATATATATATATATATATATATATATATATATATATATATATATATATATATATACATACAGATACACATACATATACATATATACACATATACATATATATACACATACATATATATATACACACACATATATATATATATACACATACATATATACATATATATACATATACACACACATACATATGCATATATACATTTATATATATACAACATTAATATCATAAACATATAATCATGTATATATCAATACTTATATTATTATTGTTATTATTATTATTATTATTACTATCCAAGCTACAACCCTAGTTGGAAAAGCAAGATGCTATAAGCCCAGGGGCTCCAACAGGGAAAAATAGCTCAGTGAGGAAAGGAAATAAGGAAATAAATAAATGAAGAGAACAAATTAACAATAAATCATTCTAAAATAAGAAACAACGTCAAAACAGACATGTCATATAATAAACTATCAACAACATCAAAAACAAATATGTCATAAATAAACTATAAAAAGACTATGTCTGCCTGGTCAACAAAAAAGCATTTGCTCCAACTTTGAACTTTTGAAGTTCTACTGATTCAACCACCCGATTAGGAAGATCATTCCACAACTTGGTCACAGCTGGAATAAAACTTCTAGAGTACTGCGTAGTATTGAGCCTCGTGATGGAGAAGGCCTGGCTATTAGAATTAACTGCCTGCCTAGTATTACGAACAGGATAGAATTGTCCAGGGAGATCTGAATGTAAAGGATGGTCAGAGTTGTAAAAAATCTTATGCAACATACATAATGAACTAATTGAACGACGGTGCCAGAGATTAATATCTAGATCAGGAATAAGAAATTTAATAGACCGTAAGTTTTTGTCCAACAAATTAAGATGAGAATCAGCAGCTGAAGACCAGACAGGAGAACAATACTCAAAACTAGGTAGAATGAAAGAATTAAAACACTTCTTCAGAATAGATTGATCACCGAAAATCTTGAAAGACTTTCTCAATAAGCCTATTTTTTGTGAAATTGAAGAAGACACAGACCTTATATGTTTCTCAAAAGTAAATTTACTGTCGAGAATCACACCTAAAATTTTGAAAGAGTCATACATATTTAAAGAAACATTATCAATACTGAGATCCGGATGTTGAGGAACCACCGTCCTTGACCTACTTACAATCATACTTTGAGTTTTGTTAGGATTCAACTTCATACCCCAAAATTTGCACCATGCACTAATTCTAGCTAAATCTCTATTAAGGGATTCACCAACCCTAGATCTACATTCAGGGGATGGAATTGATGCATAACACTATATAGTGCCAATATACTTATGCATACTTATATAAAATAATTGTTTCCTTTAATGAATGGTAGCTTAGGTCTAAATATTAATTTCACATGGACGTTAATTATTCACAATACATTCAATTCTACATTAAGTGGTTAATGTTTTTTTATATAGCTTACAAATCTCTTTACATATAAAGGCGTCGAGTTTATACATTCCATGACCAATATTCAAGTTGTTTTCAAAGGTTTCTTTTATGAAACTGGACTTTATGATGTTTCTTTCCACTAAATTATTTGAATGAACCAATTTCTTTGCACTTGACCAATTAATAGGGTGATTTTTATCTCTAACGTGAGCAAAGAGTGCATTATTATCTTGAGCATACCTGACACTTTTCTTATGTTGTTCAATTCTCTTTTCTAGGGCTTTACCAGTTTGACCAATATAGTATTTTTAACAAGCATTGCATGGAATACGATATACACATCCCTTGGTAATGTCAGGAGAATTCTTTATTGAGGCTGTTTTTATTGTATTTTTACTCTTAAATGCTACATTTACATTGAAGTTTTTCAACAGTTGGGGAATTTCTTTAAATGAATTACAATAAGGTAGTACAAGTAAATTTTGTGTGTTGTAGTTTTTTCTGTTATCATTACCATTATAGCTCAAATTTTTCTTCCCTTTAATTCTTCAACCAAGAATCTCTCTCTCTCTCTCTCTCTCTCTCTCTCTCTCTCTCTCTCTCTCTCTCTCTCTCTCTCTCTCTCTCAGTATAAGTTTAGATTTGAATTTCACGTTGTTAATTTATGGGGTATTTTTATAGAGATTTAGACAACATTCGCTTCTTAATATTACATCTTGATTTATATGATATTTCGTGTGTCCACATTTTTTTCTTAATTTTGCACATATACATACAGAAACGAAGCCAACTTTCCAAGCATTAGACATCAGTAGATATCTTTTAATTTCATTTAATGTTTCAAATCGTTATTCTTTAAAAGGCATAATGTATGAAACAAGAACATTTCATAACTTCCGTACGGTTAAGAGATATAACATGCTTGATTGAATTCAATAGTAGTCAAATAAAAATTTCTTTCCTTTTTTAGTGGGATATATTAAAATGGTTTTCAATTAGGAAGTAACGGAAGTCTGACAGGTATAAGGTTTGCAATGTTGTTTAATGAATACTTAACTGTATTAGAAAAAAGCATGCGCAACTGCCTTGCAACATAACTGGAACTGAATTTGCATGCTGCATGCAATAGTTCCATTTAACTTGATGGACTAACAAACAGTTTTTAACGCAGCCCTCGTGCTCCAATATCCAAAACCATCTTGCTAAAACGCCCACGTAAACTTCGCTTCCTTTATATGAATACTCATGTTCTTTTTATATACCTGAAGTTCTCAATAAATAAAGTATGAGTTTCATAAAATCTAGGCCTCCGTTGCTAGCCAATTCTAGCCAATGGTCATAGCCTATTCATAACGTCCGAGAACAGTCATAAAAAAATGTCTGATTTAAGAACAAAATATTTGCATTCATTCCAAAACTCACCCTGAAAAAGGCAAGGCGTCAATTCAAAATTTCCTGGAATTACAGCCGATACGAGTGTGCTTCACACTCATGCATTCCGATACCAATAGCTATGCAACTTGCAAAATTGCTCTAATATCTTCGTATAGGAGATGAAAAGCACCCTGTCAAATGCCGGAGAGAGAAAAAGGAATAGATTCTGAACCTTAAATTTAGAAGTATTTATGCAGTATTTATGCTAAAACGATAAAGATCAGGAACGTTTGTTGTTTATGAAATCAAGAATCAGACGCTAAGCTGGCATAATTTCCATCGTTTATCCGTGCAAACGTAATGAGGGTCGGCGCTAATTATTCATAGATTAAATATGTTACGGAAAGTAATTCATTCGCACAAATGAAAGCGGTCTTGCATAATCTTAGGGGAAATTAGACAACGCTGAAACTATTCCCTGGATCATTTTTAGCACGCGAGGGTCGGATTGCATAAATAATGTGTATTAATGTCCTGCAGGTAAGTGAGCAGAATATTCTTTTCTCTAATTCTCTCCGTTAATGAAATTCCCAGAAGAATTATCTCGATGCTATATTCTTTTTCTCTTTTTGTCTTTTAAGGCGAGGTAGCAAATGCTGTTTAAGAAATGGCTTTAGAGGAAAGTCAGTTTTTGTTTGAGTACTGCTGTTGTTAATATTTTTCAGGAAAAATAAAAAGAAAAAGGTTCGTATTGTCCAAAGCCTTTTGTCCCGAAACGTACATCTAGTAAATACCAAATCATTTTTGAGATTTATGACACTATTTCCAGAGCTTCTTATAGGACATTTGAATTATTCTGAAAGGGATAAAAAAGGGCTTTGAAAATATCGAGAGACCACCTCAGCACTTAAAGAGAGCGGCAAAAAGGCATGTGTTTGAGAGGATAATAACTCATCCCCCCCTTTTTTCGATATATCTTATATCCCATCATTTATGATACCTACAAATTCCACTGCATTGTAACTTACTATATTCTATTTTACTTAACGCGACATTTACCCAGTAAAATTCCTAGATAGATAGATAGATAGATAGATAGATAGATAGATAGATAGATAGATAAACTTCTATTTTCTATGAAATAATTGATAGTAAAACATGTTCTAAAAATATATTCTTCAGATATCCAAAAGAAAAAAAAATTGGCCATTGAGAAAGTGTTTCGAGGTTTTTGAATTCACGACTCTCCAGTAGAAATATTTGAATGTTTGAAATCCGCTGTATTATAATATTATTTCACGGTTTCGTGTTCAGGAGCTGAGTGGCATCTGATATCCCTCAGTGCATCCCTTATGGCATGTTTTGTAAATCTGATAATTCGTTGCATGGACAGCTTTCATGGTGGTAATAGCCGCCACGTCGTACAAGGTAAGTTATCAGTTTTAATTGATACCTTTTCATTTATGACGTGACCAGCTGTGACCAAATTATCTAATGGTCTTATCATTCTTGTTGTTGAATAGATAGAATTTCGGGAGAGTGATCTTTGTAGAAATTCATTCCTAATGAGCAGGATCACGGAGGCCTTATTTCATGGGTCTAATTACTTGCAAACACTTGTTTTTATGGTAATTTATCCTAGCTCTGTTTCTTTTCCCATTTTTGGCTTCTTGCTTATAGCATCCAGTTTTTCCGACCAAGGTTATAATCTCTAAGGGGGACCAAATTTGCTTCGTTAATGTGATTAGATATGTACAAAAGCAAGAATAACATATATATGAAGGACAGACTATGAAATAAGGAAAAGCATCAATAAATGATAAGACTGACAAACCTTATAGTAAATACCAAGACGTAAGACGCCCGAATGTATACGAAAAGCAGAGACGATGATAGTAGTGAAGTTCAAATGGAAAAAAAATAGGTAGAATGATTAGCCATTAAATGGTGAGCAAAGAAAGAAAAAAATCTTCTAGACTTTTACTTGAATTTAGATATTTCTGTCATAAAAAAACAACCCTTCTCAGACCCCTAATACTGAAACCTGGAGAATATTATCTTCAGTCAACTATTCAAACAGCCCTATCTCTCTCTCTCTCTCTCTCTCTCTCTCTCTCTCTCTCTCTCTCTCTCTCTCTCTCTCTCTCTCTGCTTCCACCCCCTTTGAAAATGATGGAGAGGTCATCAGCTCTCAGAGGTGAAGTTCAAAATTAAATTTTCCCTATTTTTTCTCTCGCCATAATCTTCGATCAGAGGAAGATGTTTCCTTGGTAATTGAATTTCTAATTTTTCCCTCTTTTTCTCATAACTCAGCTTTTATTTCCTCATTTCTTATCTGGAGTTTATTCCTATTCCCTGTTGGCATTCGGGATCAAAGCAGGAAGCCAAACGGACATTAAATGGCGTCATCCCATAAAGATGGTGTTCATATATGAATAGAAAATACGGTTTATACATATATGCATGGCAGTAAGTAACAATATGCTAATTCAATAAATGTTTAATAAAGATAGAGAAGTGTATTTTGCACAGCCTTTAGTCCACCCTTTGAACCCTGATGAAATGTGTGCTGCCTCTAGAAGAGTAATGAATTTAAATGGATTAGAACATATGGAATAAAAGAAAGGAAATATATAATGTATATGATAACGATGCTTTGCAAAGGGGAGGAAGATCTATATTTGATGTTGATAAATTATTCAGTGGAAAGGTTTGTAAAAAAAGCTATTTCACCCATTATCAATGATAACTTTACGACAATTAATAACATTCAAGTGTAATCTATGATAAACAAGTGACATAGCAACAATAAAGTGCAATATGGCGAGGAAATGGATTTATATATAGAAGATAATATATTTTCCCAGAGAAACTCCACATATTAATCTTAGGGTCTGGAATTCTGACAAGTTTTTAATCATTTCATGTTCCATTTTGCACTGGATTTGCTTTTAGATCTTTCAGATACCCAATATTCACATTCATTTTTACATGCGTGCATCTACACGCACATGATTACACACACACACACACACACACACACATACATATATATATATATATATATATATATATATATATATATATATATATATATATATATATATATACATATATATATATATACATATATATATATATATATATATATATATATATATATATATATATATATATAACCATATATATATATATATATATATATATATATATATATAACCATATCCGTGTAATTAATCAGCTAATGGAATAAGCAACAGAGTATAACAAACCACTATATATGACATTTATAGACTATGAGAAAGATTTGATTCTGTCAAACCTTCAGAAATAATGAAAGCCCTTTAAAAACAAGGAATAAATTGATCTTTTGTTAGAACACATTAAGATATATGTACAGGAAGTGCCATCCTAAACTATATAAGGATAGTGAGAAAAAATCCAATTGAGAAAGGGGTTAGTCAGGAAGACCTCATCTCTCCTAGATCACTCACAGCATGCCTAGAAGAAAATTTTAAGCATTTACATTGGGAAAATATAGGAATTGATATTAATAGATAATACCTTAACAACTTAAGATTTCTAGATGACAGTTCTGTGTAGAGAATCATGGGAGGAACTACAAAAGATGATAGAATATTTGAATATAGAAAGCAGAAATGTAGGACTGAAAATGAATATAAGTAAATCTATGGTAATGTTTAATGAAAATGCAGAAAGACAAAAAATAAGAGACATTAAGGAAGCTGTAGAGATGGTTAATGAATATACCTACTTAGGACAGAGAGTATGTGTTTGCCCAGAAAATGAAATGAGACTATGAAATGTAAAAGGCCACTTTCTCTAAAAAGAAGAGTATTTGCATCAGAAACTTGGAGCTTTACTAAAGCATTAAAGGTAAAAAAAAAAAAAGTCGCTCATGAATGGTAGCGGCAAGGGACAACAACATTGCCCTAGAGACTGACCATAAATACATATGATCAGCACCCAAACTAGAACAGGGAGGGCCAGACAATGGCTGACTCAGCAGATAGACCTATAGGCTCCCCCGCCCAACACCCCATTCTTAGCTCACAAGGATAGTGAAGTTACAATGATGAAAGGAACTAATGAATTTGAGCGGGACTCGAACCCCAGTCTGGAAAGAATAATGATGGGAATAACACTAAGAGACAGAAAAAGAGCAACTATATATATATATATATATATATATATATATATATATATATATATATATATATATATATATATGCTTACGTACGCAAACGCACAGATGCATATATATATATATATATATATATATATATATATATATATATATATATATATATATATATATTATTACGGCTGGAGAATTGCATAAACTCCCGAGCGCCAAACTCACCTGCTTATTTTTACATAAATCTGTTACACTTGAAAGAATAATACCCGAGCTCTGAAAATATTACATAACTCCCAGGCGGCAATATATATGAACACTAAAATATCCAAAGGTCTCTTACGTAATACGCAGAACAAAACTGAGTGATTACTTGATATGAACTATTAAAAAACAACCTCTTACTTCGGTTCTCAGTCAGGGATTACGAGCAAATCTCTGTTAGGAAATATTGGTGATCAAAATAATACGCACTTTACAAAATTAAATATATTCTATAAAAAATCACAATACGTTAATAGAATTAATACCAAAAATTAATCACTCGAAATATTAAATATGAACAAAACCTTAGTCTAACACAAGAAAATATTACTCTATGAAAATTATACAATCACTTGTTTCGCTGAAATCAAATTTATAAAAATATTTAATTTTGATAATCAATGAAAATAGTTAACACTTTAACACTCTAATGATTAAACACTAAATGAAATTTACATGAATGTATCTGTTACACTTACGTCTTTTGGCTCACACGAGGATACCCAACAGTTAAGCAAAATACACTTCACTGTTTAACCTAAATCTTACAGGGCCAGTTACAAGATCAATGTTAAAGTACTTACATTAACACTTGATTTAACATTCAATAAATTCCACCAACGTTTCAACAACACTATATGCGATATACATTGGGTAAAAGACTTATCCACGTTTGAGAGGTCACACACTTGCGAACTTTGGCTCTTTCGAAGGGACAGGCTAGGTCTCTTCTGCTGCTTATGCATTCCTGGGGCTAATATATATTGGCTTAATTCGTCTATAATTTTCTAAATAGATCATTCTCAGGGCTTGGGGCCAAGGCTCTAGCGGTAAAGTTGCCAATGTAATAAATTGAAAAAAGGATATTAACCTTGCTTGCGAGGCAACTCCTCTCTCAGCTAACTCTGTCCACCTACTCCACAATACAATAATAAAAAGAGTATAGCTTATTCTGGAATTTTTGTGCACCTTCTAACCACGTGGAAATATAAAAAATTACGTAACTCCTTTGTTCATTCCTCGTGTGGGTCATACAGCATACCTAAACGAGTTTACATAAGACTTTGTAATAAAACACGTGAAAAAGTTAATTCTTAGAATTAACGTTAATATACATATATTGAAATGAATGATAATACAATTACATGAATGACGGAAGTCTTATATAATTTACATACATTGCTTAAACCTACATGGGTGGAACTCATCTTACGAGCTGACTATATATCTCTTAAATACACAAATGAAATACATATATATATATATATATATATATATATATATATATATATATATATATATATACATATATATATATATATATATATATATATATACATATATATGTATATACATACATATATATATATATATATACATATATATATACAATATATATAGTATATATATATATATATATATATATATATATATATATATATATATATGTATATATGTAAATATATAGACATATATACATATAATTTATATATGATATACATATATATATAGATATATATGTATATATATATACTGTATATGTAAATATACATACATATCTATATATATATATATATATATATATATATATATATATATATATGTATATATGATATACATATATATGTATATATCAATACACACACACACACACACACATATATATATATATATATATATATATATATACACACGTATCATCATCATCATCATCATCTTCGCATACTGACGCAAAGAGCTTCAGTTAGATTTCGACAGTCGTCTCTATCTTAAGCTTTTAATTCATCTCATACTTTACGCTTCATAGTCCTCATCCATGAAGGCCTGGATCTTCCAACTTTTCTAGTGCCTTGTGGAGTCCAGTTGAAAGTTTGGTGAACTAATCTCTCTTGGAGAGTGCGAAGAGCATGCCCAATCTATCTCCATCTTCCCCTCACCATGATCTCATCCACTTACGGTACTCGAGTAATCTCTCTAATAGTTTCATTTCTAATCCTGTCCTGCAATTTAACTCACAATATTCTTCTGAGGGCTTTATTCTCAAATCTACTAAATCTGTTGAATAATGTTTCATTGTCATACCATGACTCATGTCCATACAGTAAAAACCGATCTAACGAAACTGATATATAGTCTTATTATTATATGTAATTTCGGGTGATTTGTTTTCCATATTTTACTTAACCTAGCCATTATCAGATTTGATTTTTGCAATCTTTCATCAAACTCCAATTCTAGAGAGCCTATATTAGAATCATAGTTCCTAGATATTTAGATAATTCTACATCATTAATCCTTTCTTATTTTAATGATATTTCATCTTCCCTTTCATATTCCGGTCTGATTATCTCTGTCTTTTCTTTTAATTTATCTTGAACCTAACCTCGTGTGATATTTCATGCATTCTGGTAAGCAAGCTTTGCAAGTCCTGTGGTGTTCTACTAATAAGGACAGCGTCATCAGCATACTGTATAGGACTTAACTAACAATAACTTTGCAATTGCTATGCTCATGAACAGAATTATTCAAATTTACATATTCAAGAGGAATTTCATGATAATGCAGGACTCTCCACAAAATTAGCCGGTGTACACTATCAAAGGTTTTTTCATAGTCTACAAATGCCATTAAAGGGGATTTCTATATTCTATATATTGCTGTACAACATGTCTTAAAATGAAAATTTCGGCAGTACAATTTCTATCATGTTCATCTCTCAGGTTTTCATCAATCTATCTCGCAAGTCTCTTTAGAATGAGTGTTCTATATATTTTCACGACAACGGACATAAGTGTGATGCCTCTGTAATTATTGCAATTAATCAGATCTTTTTTTTTTGCCATTTTAACCACTACTCCTAGCTCTCATTCGTCAGGTTTTGCCTCTTCATGCTAAATTCTACAAAATAATTTTGTAAGTATTTGAAGAGTCGGTTCATTTTCAGCCAATATCATCTCAGCAGTTATTCCATCGTATCCAAGGTCTTTCAATCTCTTGAGTTTTTTTTAATCTTTTCGACATGAAACTCACTGAATTCATCCATGAGCACATCAAGGTCTTTATCAGTTTTAGGTATATCAATCAAATTATTCCCTTCATATCTCCTATTCATGACCTCACTAAAGTGTTCCATATAGCGCTGCTTTTCTTCATCTTCTGTTGTTATAACAGAATATTATTATTATTATTATTATTATTATTATTATTGTAAGCCCAGGGGCTTTAACAGGGAAAATAGCCCAGAGAGGAAAGAAAACAAGGAAAAATAAAATATTTTTAGAGAAGTAACATTAAGATAAATATTTCCCATATAAACTATAAACACTTCAACAAAACCAGAGGAAGAGAAATAAGATAGAATAGTATGCCCGAGTGTACCCTCAAGCAAGAGAACTCTAACCCAAGACAGTGGAAGGCCACGGAACAGAGGCTATGGCACTACCCAAGACTAGAGAACAATGGTTTGAGTTTGGAGTGTCCTTTTCCTAGAAGATTTGCATACAATAGCTAAAGAGTCTCTTCTACCCTTACCAAGAGAAAAGTGGCTACTGAACAATTAAAGTGCAGTGATTAACCAGTTGAGAGAAGAATTGTTTGGTAATCTCAGTGCTGTCAGGATTATGAGGACAGGAGAATATATATATAGAATAAACCAGATTATTTAGTTGGGTATATGCGTCTTCTTCTTTGCCCCAGTTGAGATTTCATTAATAATTCAAAGTAGCAATTCTTACACCACAACCACTCCCTGAATTCATAGCTTTGTCAGCCTCATCTGCTTTACAGTCTAAATATTCTCTCCAATCATTCATGGCCTTTCTTTTGACCTCACTATCAATACTGGAATAATTAGCATGCTATATCCTGTAATTTTCATTATTTCCTCGAAAACTTTCAGCAAATAATTTCTGTCCTTGTCTCCTATTTATAGTATCCCTAGTATCATTTGAGATCCATGGTTTTCTCCCAAAACTTCACTACTAACTGACTGATATATGTTCTTAATATCACAGCATTCTTCATTAATTGTCTGCTCTTCGTCTAATAAAGTCTCTAAGACTGCAAATCATTTCCTACACTCAATTGTAAAGGTTTCTAAGTGTTCATCATCTAGAAGCTTAGTTGTATCAAACCTAGGCATTCTATCTACGTTTCTGTTGGGTGTTTTAAGTTTTAATTTCAGTGTGTCAATGAGGAACTGTTGATCACTACCAATATCTGCACCTCTATAGCAAGGGCTATGTGATTTATTTGATTTTTGTAATTGACACATGGTGATATCCATGTGTATTTGTGGATGCCCTTGCACTGGAAAGGAGTACCTCTAATGACATGATTGTTTGTTGAGTAGAAACTTATGAAATATGCTCCAGTTTCATTTACAATTTCACCAAGACCCTCAACACTCATCACATTTCCTATATCTTAATTATTCCTTCCAACTTAGGCATTGAAGTCACTAATCACAATTTTCATATCTCTTGGATCTCATCTATTACACTCTGTTGCTCATAGTATTCATCTTTCCTTCCTTCAGGGGAATTTGTTGGTGCATCATAGCAAACTATAATATTTACATTGCACTGTTTTGATTTAAATTTTGCAAGTTTCAATCTACTATCTATAGCTCTACATTTCGTTAATGTCTTTTCTGCTCTTGGTATCCTTGATCATTCCTACACCTTCTCTTCCAAATCCATCTATTCTGCCTGAGCATATAATTATATATATATATATATATATATATATATATATATATATATATATATATATATATATATATATATATATATATATATATACATATATACATATATATATATATACATATATATATATATATATATATATATATATATATATATATATATATATATATATATACATATATATATATATATATATATATATATATATATACATATATATATATATATATATATATATATATATGTATATATATGTATATATATATATATATATATATATATATATATATATATATATATATATATATCCTTGGTCTAAGATTTTTTACAAATCTCCTTACAACGTGTTTCACTTAGGGCCAAGATATCCAAACTATATTTCAGAAATTAATTCTTCACTTGCTGTAACTTCCCAATTTGATTCATGGTTCTAGCATTCAAATTACCAATTTTCAATTTTTCTTTTGTTTAGTATTTATAAGTCGGGAGGTTCTTAGCATCCATCTATGCCCAGTACTAGGGACCATTCTGTCATTTTCTCTTTCCATTGACTGAATAAATCCATAGACGATTCATTAGCAAAATTCATCAAAGGATAGCCAGTTCCTTGTGATGCACAGTGACCCATGCCAGACCATACTAATTGCAGAAAGATCATTCACCAGGCATCAGGAGTAGAAACAGAAGACATCTTGTCTTTTGACTCAAACCCACTCCGTCACCCTCTTGCCAGTGACTTCATCGAGATTTAGGGGGTCATTTCTTCCACACCAAAAGTTCTCGTATTCTTCACCAGGTTGCTCATCCACTTATATAACTGTTGGCTAACATGGATGGCTAAAATATACTGTGTAGCACAGTAGGCTATTATACCATCTAGAACATTACTATACCGCCTAGTGCGGTACAATACCGCTTAGCCTGGTACTATACCGCCTAACCCGATACTATACCACCTAGCATGGTAAAATATTGTCAGGCACGGTACAACTTTACCCCCTAGCTTGGAACAATACCACCTAGCATGGTACCTATACTGCCTAGCACAGTATAATACTACCTAGCACAGTACAGTATACTGCCTAGCACAGTACTATACCACCTAGGACAGTACGTATACCGCCTAGCACGGCATGTATACTGCCTAGCACGGTACATATACTGCCTAGCACGGTATCTATACTGCTTAGCATGGTACCTATGCCGCCTAGCACGGTACAATACTGCCTAGCACGGTACATATACCACCTAGCATGGTACCTATGCCACCTAGCACCGTACCTATACCACCTAGCATGGTACTTATACTGCCTAGCACGGTACTTATGCTGCCTAGCACGGTACTATACTGCCTAGCATGGTATGTATACCGCCTAGCACGGTACATATACTTCCTAGCACCGTACTTATACCGCCTAGCACAGTACGTATACAGTACTGCCTAGCACGGTACCTATATTGACTAGCATGGTACCTATGCCTCCTAGCACGGTACTATACCACCTAGTATGGTGCGTATACCGGCTAGCATGGTACCTATATCACCTAGCACGGTACCTATACCGCCTAGCACGGTACTTATGTTGCCTAGCTCGGTTTCTATACAGCCTAGCACAGCACTATACTACCTAACACGGTACCTATACTGCCTAGCACGGTACATACAACCTAGCATAGTACATATATATATATATATATATATATATATATATATATATATATATATGTGTGTGTGTGTGTGTGTGTGTGTGTGTGTGTATTATATTTTCTTTACCATGTGCGGATAATCTCATGTTTCCCGTGTGGCATTGTCTTCATTGTGTAAATTTAGATTGATTCTAGTTTTGTGTCTCATTAAATAATTTGGACATGAGAGAAAAAAATTAAGATTTTTTTTAATTCACGTTTAATGAAATTCTGAGTGGTTTAACATGGACTGCATAAACGGAAAGTGTTCAGTTTCAAAATTTTAAGGTAACAAAAATACTCTTCGCAAATAATTCAGTACATGCGAGTCATATAACTTCGTCAAAATACTTATTCTGACTGTGACAGACGAACAGAATAGAATCCCAACTCATTGCATTTAGTCATTTCAATTCTATTTTCAGCGATAGTAGTTTTTTTTTTTTCTCAAAATCAACCAGATTTTTTCCTATTTACTTGTACTTTAAATGAAATAAAATAAAACATGAGCAATGGTATTAACAACCTCAAGATACTCTGTAATTAAAATGGGAAAAATCGGCCCTGTAATACAGGGAACATGCAATGACGCATTTTTTATCTTAATCAAAACAATTCAGTACTGCATCTTACAAAACCGTAGAAACAATACAAATTCTCATTCAAATGCGCTCGTTCTTAAAACAATTTCTTGAGCATATTTCATTCTCGGTCCAGTGATTTTGTTTAACTACTGGCTGACTCTTAGACTAAAACTGTCATTATAAAACTAACAATATCTATCAGTTGTGTCGAGTATAACTCATAAATTGTGTTTCTTCTTTTTGCATAACCACCTGTTCCCATTTGTATCCATTCTGTGTTGTCCTGGGCTTCGTAAATTGAATTTCTTTGTTAAATTTCCATAGGCAATTGAATCCATTACTAACTTGATTGCTGGATTTTTTACTAACTTTATAGTCAAATTTGCCATACGTAGTTTGAAACTCGTTACTTTTTTCCCTTATCCCTTGACGCACAAAATTTCATTTTCTGTTCATAAAGAAATAGGAAACCCTGAGTTCAAACGGAAAAGAATAAGTAAATTTTACAAAAATTCTCATAGGTAGTAATCACGGGGATTAGGTATGCTGAGGCATGTTGGGGTTTGATATGAGCAATGATAGCGACACTGCAATATGTATAACATGTGAAAATTGAGAAAACTATAGGAATCACGTAAACTGGCGGACCTTTGAAATACATCTTAAAAACGCAAAAAGAGTCAGTCAAGATTTTAGTGAAATTTTTTACCTCGATATAAGTGTTTGGTATCGAGAAGAGAAAGTTGTAAGCTAAGCCAAGAAGTTTTAGGTACAATAGTCAGATTAACTTCTTGAATGTTTCATTTTTATGATATTACGGGGATGCACTGTCACTCCCTCTTATAGTAAACACTGCATATACTTATGTGTGTTCTTTCTTGAATTACTTTGAGTATATTTAACCTTATAATTCTGAGTAAGAAGCCTTTAGTCTCGAAATATATATGTTTTCGCTTAAAGAGCTGTATAATCAAAATACATTATAATATATCACTCTTATCTACAAGGCAACTGAACAACTAATCTGCAATCTGAATAACGGTAGATTTTTACTCATAGCAGTACCACAGTCCTTGGTTTTTTTTTTTTTTTTTTTTTTTTTTTTTTTTTTTTTTTTTTTTTTTTTTTTTTTTTTTTTATAGTAGTTAGGCTTAAGTAATTTTCTAGTGCAAATCTGCAAAGCAGTGATCTAAAACAAAAAATCGGTCTGAAACATCTCATATTTTAGCACAGCAAATTATTTTAATTCAAACTTTTTTTAGATGTCTTTTGCTTAGAAACTAGTTACGAAATCTTTAATACCCTTATGAATAATAAAAAAATTAGTGGTAATCTAAAAAGAATATACGTAACTTGAGTAGATTTTGGAAATATCAACAGATGAACTGTATGGCAGTGAATAATCCTGGCATTTTAAAAACAAATTTTGGAAAGTCAAAGTGATAGAAGGAAGAGGAGATATACTATAGATGAACTTCACCTGAGTAGTTATCGTTGCAGTAGCAGAAGTAGTAAAAATATTAGTAGTGATAAACATCCGGCTTCTTCAAACATTTCATAGATCGTTCCAGAATCGCTGCCGTAGAAGACACAAACTGGTCCGTTGGTTTCTGGCTTTGCCTCATTAAACCCGTCCTAACGAACCTCTTCTCTATAAATGGAGGAGGCATCTCATTATTAGAGGAAATGGCGCCTTCTACACAGCAGGAATACTTTCCTCTTCTGCTCAGCTGGCGTGAATAGCAGAATTACGGCTCCATTAAAGTAACAAGAGCAATAGCAAGGTCCATCCAGGATAGGGATATTTCTAGGTATATTCCATTGTATATTCATCTCAAAGGTAAATGGTCCAATAGTCTTAAAAAAGAAACCCATCTTTTATATTTCTTTAACTGATTCCGTGAGCCTTTCTCTTATATTTATCAATAGAGGTAGAATTATAGTCAGGTGAGTGAAATTAAGAAATAGCCTGATGTAAACTTATCTATTTTAAAATTTCAACTAAAATAACCCATATTAATTAATGTCGCTTATTTATTACTTCCCATCACAAAAAAATAAAAAAATTAAATTCATTTACCTTTCTATCTGGTGTGCATGTGTGTATGACAGAGAGAGAGAGAGAGAGAGAGAGAGAGAGAGAGAGAGAGAGAGAGAGAGAGAGAGAGAATTGTCATTTTCTAAAAGAGATGACTATATACATTACTACATACTACTGAAATTAGCGTCCAATGTACCGTAGGTGATATTTCGTTAACTAAATCAGATTAACTTGCAACCATAGCTGCCTCATCACAGGTTTGATTCGGAATAAGAGTTTTCATTTTCTTTTTGTCTATGTTAGTTGAGAATAAAGGTATTAGAAAAACATTGCATACGCCAGCAGGTATTAACTAATCTAATTTGCAATCGCTGATCCAGAAAGCCTAGTTTTTTTATGACATACGTGTATTATTGATATAAACTAACTATCATCACATTTGCAAGTGCTTTAGATATATCTATAAAGTAGGGATTGGGGTGGCCTATGTGGTAACGTCCCTGAATGGTGATCGCCAGACTGGGGTTCGATTCCGCTCAAACCCGGTAGTTCCTTTGGTCGCCGCAACCTCACCATTCTTGTGATTTAAGAATGGGTTTTTTTTTGGGAGTCTATTGGTCTATCTGCCGAGTCATCAGCAGACATTGCTTGACACTCATTGGTCCTAGCTTGGGTGGAGAGGGCACTTAGGCCCTAGACAATGCTAATATCGAATTACGCATCTCAGTGAACATAATTGATTAGTTTTCATTTCAATTAATTCTTCTTGAAACAAAGGTATATTAATTTTGCATGCAGCTGACAACTTGCATACATCTTTATGACTGTAACCACATGGTGAATGTAAAAATCTAAAGCACAGTTGATGCTGATAAAATCAAGCAAACATATTGTTAAACAGAATTCTAACTTCTTCTAAATAACCATGCAATTCAGCAAAATCAATAACTTCATCATGCTCAAGACACTTTAATATTGGAAACGGATTTAAATCCCTCTCTTGTATTTTCTCAATCCACATATTCAGTTTTGACTTAAATATATTGTATTTCTATGAACAAATAGGCTATCATTTTTGCTTTCCTTGCAACTTCAGAGTCAATAAGTTCGTACGGCTTGTACGGGTCAAGCAATACACTTAAATCTACACTGCAAATCTACCACACAGCTAGAATAAGCCTACTCCTCCACACTTGCATATATTGTGGCATTGTAGTTTTCGTTTTTCATTTTATCTGAAATATTCTTTGCATTCGCAATAGCGTTCACATTTCCAGACAATTCAGTGACACACTAGCATGAAGACATGCCTATCCTTTGTACATGAGATAATTCTAACTCCGATGGAAAAAAACAAAAGAGAAGAAAACTATGATCTTTGCACTCTATTTCTAATGAAATAGGGATAACTATAGAATAATACTGTTGAAACGAGGCTAGAATGGAGCCCAGGTACTAGTACAGTGTTCTAAGTGATGAGCTGTATTATTATAAAAAATATCATCGTTTGAAAATATGATGTAACACACAACAGACGCCAGTGAATCTTTTCTTTGTAGTTGTTTATCTTCCAAAGATTATTGCTTTTATTCAGGATAAGCGGTAAATATAAATTTCATGATATAAAAAAAGAGGAATATACTTTAACTTATTTTTTTCTCGGGTGCCTTTCAAAATTAAACGGACCAATTTTGGCTGACGGGTATGGGGTTGCACGGCCTTGCTCAAAGGCATTATCCCGCTTGATAGAGCAGTGTCACTGTCCCTTGCCTCTGCCATTCATGAGCGGCCTTTAAAACCTTAAAACCTTTAAATAAATATTTATGATGCCTGTGTAAACAGTGTTATGTATGACAAGAAGAAAGGTCGCACGTTAATGTATCCTTTTAACTTTCTTTATGATTCAAGAAGACATGATAGTTATTATTACTATTATTATCGTTACTAGCCAAGCTACAACCCTAGTTGGAAAAGCAAGATGTTATAAGCTCAAGGGCTCCAATAGGGAAAAATAGCCAAGTGAGGAAAGGAAATAAGGAAATAAATAAATGATGAGAATAAATTAACAATAAATCATTCTAAAAATAGTAACAACGTCAAAACAGATATGTCCTATATAAACTATTAACAACGTCAAAAACAGATATGTCATATATAAACTATGAAAAGACTCATGTCAGCCTGGTCAACATAAAAACATTTGCTCCAACTTTGAACTTTTGAAGTTCTACTGATTCAACTACCCGATTAGGAAGATCATTCCACAACTTGGTAACAGCTGGAATAAAACTTCTAGAATACTGTGTAGTATTGAGCCTCATGATGGAGAAGGATTGGCTATTAGAATTAACTGCCTGCCTAGTATCACGAACAGGATAGAATTGTCCAGGGAGATCTGAATGTAAAGGATGGTCAGAGTTATGAAAAATCTTATGCAACATGCATAATGGACTAATTGAACAACGGTGCCAAAGATTAATATCTAGATCAGGAATAAGAATTTTAATAGACCGTAAGTTTCTGTCCAACAAATTAAGATGAGAATCAGCAGCTGAACACCAGACAGGAGAACAATACTCAAAACAAGGTAGAATGAAAGAATTAAAACACTTCTTCAGAATACATTGATCAGCGAAAATCTTAAAAGACTTTCTCAATAAGCCAATTTTTTGTGCAGTTGAAGAAGACACAGACCTAATGTGTTTCTCAAAAATAAATTTGCTGTCGAGAATCACACTTAAAATTTTAAAAGAAGCATTATCAATACTGAGATCCGGATGTTGAGGAGCCACCGTCCTTGACCTACTTACAATCATACCATGAGTTTTATTAGGATTCAACTTCTTATCCCATAATTTGCACCATGCACTAATTTTACCTAAATCTCTATTAAGGGATTCACCAACCCCAGATCTACATTCAGGGGATGGAATTGATGCAAAGAGAGTAGCATCATCTGCATATGCAACAAGCTTGTTTTCTAGGCCAAACCACATGTCATATGTATTTAGTATGAAAAGTAATGGGCCAAGAACACTATCCTGTGGAACACCATATATCACATTCCTATACTTACTATGGTGCCCATCAACAACTACTCTTTGAGATTTATTACTCAAAAAATCAATAATAATGCTAAGAAATGACCCACCCACTCCCAACTGTTTGAGTTTGAAAACAAGGGCCTCATGATTAACACGGCCAAAGGCAGCACTAAAATCAAGGCCAATCATACGAACTTCCTGACCACAAACAAGGGATTTCTGTACAGCATTGGAAATTGTAAGAAGGGCATCACATGCTCCAAGGCCTTTACGAAAACCAAATTGCAAACTAGGGAATACTGTAGATGATTACCTTCAGCAGACCTATTAAGACGTTTTGCCAGAAGACGTTAAAAAACTTTAGATAATATGGGAGTTATGGAAGTTGGGCGGTAATCAGCGGGACTTGAGCTACCACAAACATATTTACATAGAGGAGTAACATTACCAATTCTCCAACAAGTGCTAAAAGCTCCTCATCTTGCTAAATTGCGCAAAATAACAGATAACTTTGGAGCTAAGAAATCTGCTGTCTTTATAAAAAACAAAGGAAAAATGCCATTTGGGTCTACACCTCCATAAGCATCAAGGTCCATCAGCAGAGCTTTAATCTCACGAGATCGAAAAGCTAAACCAGTTAGTTTAGCCACAGGAAAACAGGAATGAGGAAGTTCATGTTTTTCATTACTCTGTTTACTGTCAAAAACATCAGCCAACAGGGTTGCCTTTTCCTTTGGACAGTGAGTGACTGAGCCATCTGGTTTAAGTAAAGGAGGAACTGTTGCATCCACACCAAAGAGTGCAGATTTAAGGGTAGACCACCATTTATGTTCCTGAGTTGTAGCAGAAAGGGTTTCTTTTATGGTTAAATTGTACTCCTTTTCAGTTAAGGCTTAAACTCTCTGAGAAAAAGCTCGAAGCTGAATATAGTTGTTCCAGGTTAAATCTGATCTGTTACCCTTCCAAAGATGATAGGCCTCCTGCTTCTCCAAATAAGTAGTCTACAATCATCATTGAACCACGGTTTGTCCTTCACTCGGTACCTTAGCACACAAGAAGGGATATGCCTATCAATTATATTGACTAGATTCTCATTCAAAGGGACAACAGGATCTACACTATTATATAATTGTGACCAATTCAAG
>NC_090737.1:70493355-70508355 GCF_036898095.1 Palaemon carinicauda
AATGAACGTGTGGGGACCGCTAAATGTAAGCGGTTATCACGATCGGTTGAAGATGGCGCTGTTGTGTGACCAGATTCCAAGACAGGAGCTGCCTGTTTTTATACTTTCTGGTCGTCCATCTGTCGATCCAGTCCGCCCACCTCCCTCCATCCCACGCCGTCATTCCAAGGTTTCCTCCTCGACTGTCCTCTTGGCTGCCGATGATTTAGTTTCCTATTTTAGATTTTTTTCTTCACCTTTTCGTTTCCTTAATGCCATGTTATTTTTTCTTTTTTTCTTACTGACATGGAGACGTTTAGCTTGTAACAGCATAAAAATGACCATCTGATCGGTTAGTATCTATTACCAAATAGTAAGGAATTATTTCAACGGTAAGGCAAAGTCAATACTAAATATGTTGGGGTCTTCCGATTTTTCAAGGAGTTTCTTTGAGCATACGGGTTATTAGAAATTTAACAGTATGAGAATTTCTAATCATCATCCGGCGATATTGAAACGATATTTTTTTTTTTTTTTTTTTTGGCTGATATCAAAGTTATTGCTTTTGCTAGACTTCAGTAATCTATCATTTTAGCTTACTAATATCAACGATCACAAGCTGGGAAAAATAGTTTAAGATATTCGCAAATATCGTAGTTATCTCCCAAAAATACTTTGTGAAAAATTCAAAATGTTATAAGCAGGGAATTATTAGTAATTTTCTATAAGAATTTATCTTTCAATTTTACATTTCTTGATGTTACTTACCTCAAATTTGAGATATCCCTCATGTCTGATATTAGTTATCTTTATGTTGTATGAAACCAGATAATTCTTTGTGATTACTGAGTTAGCCCTAATGAGAAATTTAAACAAACTGGGGTATTGCATGAGATAATTGTCAATAAATCACATTATGATTTGAAGGGTGTAAGAAGTGATGGCTGTATTAGCTTTGTGTAACATCAGAGTATCTTTAATGAATGGTACGTTTTTTAAACTTTTCCATAAATTTTGACTAAGGCGCAAATGACAATCATATCTCCCAGCAACGTAAAAGTATTATGGTGTTTCAGCAATGCTTGCTAGATATCATTGGTCAAAAGTAGTTTGGACATTATTCTTTTATGAAATAAAAACCCCTTTAACAAATACATCTTGCGGAATCAACATTTTATTTTGAAATTATTTCCCATCAGTTAAGCCCATTTTTGATACCCAGGGGAGTGAAGCTTTCCGAGATCCATCTCGCAAGATAATTTAAATAAATATTCCCAAAGTCTATATATGTAGATCTTGAATATTCCCTTGCGTTTTTTAATGGTAAATATTTCATTCTGATAATGTGTAATTTGTCAAGGAATCGTATTAACTCGAAGACATAAAAGAAAAAAGGGAAATCGTTTGATTGCTAATAGTTCCTATTTTATTTGTATTCTTTTATTGTGCATTGCATACTTGGAGAGTTCATTTTGGTTTTGATATTAAAAATGTTTAGTTTCATTATGTTTATCCTTAACTTTTTAATTCAAACCAAAAGATGAAATTTTAAGAAAAAAACAACAGTTGAAGAATTGTACACGTAACACGGCTACTTGTCACGGTAACTGACGTCAGAAAGCCAATAAGAATCAAGAATACAAAAACAATAAGAAAAGCATTACTATTGTTATAACGACATCTTATACTCACTATGACAACATAGAATTAATAACACTTGATCATTATATTTTGTCATGTTTTGGAGCTATTAAACGGTGAGCTTTGCAAAATTATTACCACATTGGTCCAGATATCCCAAGATGTTTAACTGTTGCAAGTTAACCACATGCTTAAATCGTAGATAAAGTTATGTTTTCCCACGAACGTAGACGTTGCCACCGAGACATTCAGTGGTCACTGAGCAGATCAAACGTAATCTAAACATGGTCCTGAAGCTGTTGCAGTTTTTTCACATTGAAAATTTTCGAAAATATGTTTCAGAAGTGGGTTGAAAAATTTCAGTGAATCATTGAACGAACTTCACATCAATGAAGGTCATCGGAACAATAAGATGTCCCTATATCTAAACAGGAAAATTCACACAGTCTATGTCCGCTCATGAACACTTTTGAGAATTTTTTTTTTTTTTTTTTTATAAAAGCTTTACATAACTACATTTTTTCTAAAATATTTAAGAAATGATTAAATAGAGATCACACAATCTTTATTAAACGGAATTCAAGATAGTCAAAGATTTTAGCATCATCCTAAAATATCCTTAAAAAACCTATCAAATTTCATAAGGTTGAACTTTTCCAGTTATGTACAATGCTGTGAAAAACGAACTTTGTTATATTTCTACTGTTGGATGAATAGTTTACATGCATAACTGGTGTTTCGTTGCTATACACAAACAAAAACAACAAATTAGATTTGTAACGAAGTTATGATGCCGAGTTCTTTTAATCATCTAGTAAAAATGGGATGTTACTGTTTTTTTTATTATCTTTAAAAATTATACGTGTTTACTGAAAAAGCTCCAAATGTTGACAACAAGCTTTTGAATTTCCTCCACCTTCAAGTTAAAACATGAACAATAAAATTATGGAAAGCTAATGGAAGAGTGCAACATCGATGGGACTGTTATGTTTCAACAAATAATTGAAGCACACCAAGTGTAAAATACTTTCCATTTCTCTCATGAGGAGGAAAAGGACTCGGCTGCATCTGGAAATTATAATCAGTCATCAAGAAACAATTCATTTTAGTATTATTGTTTTAATCTACTTGAAAAGAAACCATGAGAAATATTTGAAGAGTGCGAGACAGCCTGATGCTTGATTTTAGAAAACATTACACTGGAACAAATTCTTAAGGACCTTATTATGTTTGAAATTGTTTATAATAGTACGTGATTGTCTTCTTCGGCAAAGAGGGAAGAATCTTACTTGAGAACGTACTTTGGAGATTTTCGTCCTAATGAGATATCTGCAAGTCAACAAAATAGTATTGATGAGCCCGTTCCACCTACAAACACGTACCCGAAAGAATACATAAAGCTTTACTCAAGACTGCAGAATGAACTTGATTCTATATGTATGTATATATATATACATATATATATATATATATATATATATATATATATATATATATGTATATATATATATATATATACATATATATATATATATATATATATATATATATATATGTACATATATATATATATATATATATATATATATATATATATATGTATGTATGTATGCATGTATATACTGTATATATATATATATATATATATATATATATATATATATATATATATATGTATATATATATATATATATATATATATATATATATATATATATTTCTTCTTGAATATTTCCAAGGTCATGGAATCACCAAATTGGGTATCTCCGATAGCAGTGCTTGAATAAGAAGGCAAACTTCCTAAATGTCTTAATCCTTGTGATTTAAACGTTTATGAAAAGAGAGGATCATCAGTCACCCAACGCCTAACACATTACAACAAGGCTATCAGGCGTTAAAGTGTGAACGGTTTTTGATGTGAAACGGTGATTGTTTACATACCATAGAAGGAAAGAATCTTATCTGGCTATGTCCAACTTTTGAGGGCTTCAAATGCCATTTAAGTTTAGTTTAGTTTCTTGAGATTTTTTTCAAAGAAGTATGGATATGTCAATAAAGATATTTGAAGGGTATAAAGCGATTACAGGAAATTTCATGATATATATTCATATGAAACGTCATGAAGAAGTATTTACAAATGTATATGATAAGGAGGAGAATAATATGTAGCGCTATTGAGGAAGGCAGAATTGCCTTTTATCGGTCATATACTATAGTTAGTACTAATGGAGTAAAGCCATCACCTCTTAAGGAAAACCAATTATAAAAATTCTGACATTAGCTAACGTGACTTGGATAAGTGTCTTTTCTAAAAAGGGTGCAGTGCTTATACAAAAGTTTGCAAAATTACTACAGGAACTCAGTCTGAAGAACTTGTAGGCAAAGTCCCACATCTGCAATTCAAGGACTCGCACGTCATAACATCCAATTTGATGTATTATGACATTAACCGTTACGACTACCTTCAACAGATAGGATCAAGAGGAACTTATGTGTATACATAATTCTACAGAGCACTAGGTCATGGTCACCTTTTTCGGTTGAGACAGGATGGTGCAGTAAGTAAATGCAAACAAAAATAATGTTGATATACTTATATGATAAGTATTTCACTTAATGACATACGTTATGACATCGTGAGTTTGTTGTATACACGAATGGCACCTACTGTATATAAATAGCAGGTTGATCTCTGTACTGATCATTTCTAAATAGGGATACTGTTTTCAGTGAGAGCTAGAATGGCTATTGAAATTGTCAATGCAGTAGTTAATGACATGTGGTGAGTGAGAGTGAGATGCCCTGCCCACCATCGTCCGAAATTATTAAATTTTGTTTCAACCGCAACGCATATGGACATAATGTTACACCGTTAATGAAACCTTTCATTTTTTTCTTTCAGTAATTGAATGTTGGGTGTTGATTGTTATGGATGTGAAGCAAGAGATTCGTACTTGTTGGGAGAAAGGGCTGGCCTTTCCCTCCCACCATGCTCCTTCCCAATCCACTGGAGGGTAGTACCTTCCAGTCGGTCTCATGCCTCTTGTGTCTCTAGCGGAAACGTCCTCACAGTTCCTCTCCCATCTGAGAATTTGCATGTTGGTACTCACCTGAGTTCCATCCTACACACTCACCAGGTGTACACGCTCAGCCCACTAAGTCTGCTCACCACACTGGTTTCACCCAGGACGCTTAATCTGCTTGGCACTCTGAGTTCTCTCGGCCTGAAGTTCCTTGTGGACCTCACCCTTACGAGCCTGCTGTTCCTTTAGGGTATTTTGGTGGACACCCTTATTGTCGCTAGAGGTTGCCATTGCTAAAGTAGTCTACCCTCTCGACTCACTTGTAAGCAAGTGCGTGATTCGTCACCACCTTGCACTAGTTTTCCGGAGCTGGGCTCTTCGGAGCCTTCTGGTGATTGTGTCCGACGGGTTCCCGGAACAGAAGCGCTCTCCACTAAGTCCCCAGGCATCATGAGCCTCTGCAAGTCTCGCCAATATGCCACTCTCTGGGTTCGCACATTGGGTGGCCGCTCTTTCAGGTGATGCAGTGCAATATCGGTGAATGTTTTCTATCAAAGCAGCCTTACCTTTCTCCAGCCTTACCTCATTCTCACAAGGATGAGCAAGAAACGCAGATTATTAGTAAACCCTCAGTAAAAGCTCTTGCGAGTGTTTGTGTGCCAGCGCACATTGGCCAGGGTCACACACTAACTGTACGCAATACAGTTGCAGACATCCACACATCAGTGCACAGTCTAAGTTCACGCTAGCAGCTCGCGGGACTCACTTGTGAACGTTTCTGCATCTGTGAGTGCTCAAAATGATGAACAATTCAATGTTGGTAAAATATCCATTTGATAATATTTCATCGATGTCAATTATGTTTTATCTTAAGCTCAACTAAATTTACTATAACATTACTTTTTCAAGGACGAACTCTTCTAGCTGCCGTTCAAAGTCATACAGTAGTGTTTTATTAGGTTTACTGTCCTCTATGGCTGAGATGGTCTTAGGTTCATCACCAGTTACAAGGTCTGTTTATTCTTAAGGAGGGCAGGGGCTGCAGTAGGACACTGCAGTTAAAAGAAAATAACAATGGATTATAGATTTTGAAAGTAGTATACATATATTCAGATTTTTTCTTATCTAGCTAGAAATGAAAAGATATTTTCAACAGACAATATTTTGTCAAAACAATACAAACTTGAACAATCATATTACATAACTTTTTTCAATCCAAGAATCTAGGGGTTCTTCTGAATGGACAACGTGTTTCCTGCAAAAGCAAAATTCATTGAGAATCCACTTCTACCTTACTGTTATTTTGCTCTCTGCTGCCTGGCTACTTTTCAACATCCTAGGCGCTCATACCTGGTACAACAACCAGGTACTCAACTGAATTACTGTTAAAGGCGGGCCAAGAGACTTGGTCTTATCA
This sequence comes from Palaemon carinicauda, assembly GCF_036898095.1. Taxonomy (NCBI): domain Eukaryota; kingdom Metazoa; phylum Arthropoda; class Malacostraca; order Decapoda; family Palaemonidae; genus Palaemon; species Palaemon carinicauda. Next base: position 70,499,416 of record NC_090737.1, read on the forward strand.
TTAAGGAGCCGTATTTTCTTGGCCGTTTTATTAAACTCGACTAAGCTACTATCATACAAAACATGCTGCTCCTGCAGCTACTTGCTGATCTGCCAGGAGGACAATGGACATTTCTTCCTCTCTGTTTTCAAACTGCTTCCATCATAGCCTTTCTCTACATCGGTCGAAAAAAAACTTTTACTCTTCATAATCACCAAGTTGGTCATCTTCGGAAAAGACATGGGACCCTCTCCCTGAGATCAATGGTATTATTAGTGTACAAGAAACTAGTTAGGTGATAAATGAGAGGCGAGGTGAATGCAACTAAACTTGATTAAACAGACATCAAACTTAAATACCAGGACTTGCAAAAAATAGCTTCACAAAGACTCAAACAAAATTAAACATGAGCTATCAGCTTATACAGTTTGGTTTATTAACAATACAGGGAAGAGCAAGTGATAAGATAAAAAAAAAAACATTACAGTGTACGAGTGCGTATTAAACATGTGTGGTGTATGATACATTATTATCATTATTACTAGCTAAGTAATAATGATAAGAAAAATAGCGCAGCGAGGAAATTAAATAAGGAAACATAGAATAGTGTGTCTGAGTGTACCCTTAACCAAGAGAACGCTAACCCAAGACAGTGGAAGGCTATAGTATAGGGGCTATGGCACTACCGAAGACTAGAGAACAATAGTTCGATTTTGGAGAGTCATTCTCCTAGAAGACCTGCTTACCACAGCTAAAGAGCCTTTTCTACCTTTACCTAGTGAAAATAGCCGGTGAACAATTACGGTGCAATAGTTAACCCTTTAAATGAAGAAGAATTTTTCGTGTATCGTAGTGTTGTCCAATGTATGGGGAAAGAGGAGCATGTGTAAAGAATAGGTCAGACTATAGGCAAAGGAAAAATGAACCGTTACCTGAGAGGGATCCACTGTAGTTAGACCTGCCCACTTAAAGAACCCAATAACTACTGGTACACCTTCTCTTCTTCCAGTTCATGGATAACCAACGTCGATGAAATGCTTTCTTCATAAGGATGGGTGAAGGTCTCCCAACTGAGATCTTCTACAGTAGCAGAGAACAAACACCCCGGGACAGCTTCTGCAGGAGATGAATTAGACTCACTTGTAGGGTATCTTCATCTTCTGCTTCCTCATCATCTGGTTTCCTTGAAGTTTGTATGGTATTGTGAAATACAAAGGGTACAAGTGAGAGATCGTCACAAAGTACAAGTGCACAGCAAGAAGAACAGCTAGAAAGAGAGTACTGGCCAACGTTCTTAAGCTAATATTAGAGCTAGCTCATCAACATCATATAAGAAATCGTAATATGAAAGAGAAGGATGACGGCAACTCTCTTTGTGTATGTCTGTTCTAAAATATCTTCTGATTTCCAGGTACTAATTCCACCGTGTCCTTGCTTATCGACGAGAATTCAGCCACCTACAACACCTTTCAAATATCACGACCTTGCTAAAAGGCCATGGGCTAAAATGGAGCTGATACAGTTTTTACAACACATCTTTAATAGTTATATTGAATTATTTCTGTGACTATTGAAGTGAATGAACTGAAAAATCAGACGTCGGCAAACCTAATACAAATTTTAAGATCCTATACGCAAGATTTCTAATTCCTGATGAAGTAATAACAGACGACGGACCACATCTTAACACAAAAGCATTCGATCAATCTTTAAGATGGCATTCTAAAAATATTACCTTAGGTCCAAGATATCTGCATTCCACCTACTTGAAAAACTTTAAACACAGCGAGGAGTGTACAGAAGTTATTCGCAAAATGTAAGTTCGATAGAAAATTGATTTTTAGCATAACCAAAATTGAGGAATACTCCAAGTGAAGTGATTGATATAAAACCCACACAACTTTGAATGTGTTGTAGATGTAAAACTACGGTAAATAGAAAAAGAAAGCACACATCCAAAATATTAAACTAGGAACGTTTTTTCTAAGTCTGGATATGATAAAGTACTTTATCACAGTATTATAATAGTAGAGTATAAATAAAAGGTACAGCGATAATAGCAGAAAAAAAAAAAAACCGTTCGTATGATAAAGTTACCAGGAAGTATGTTTGGAAAACTGGTACTTGTATGAAATTTGTTGTTGTGGGGCACCCCTCGTTCACAAAAAGTAAAATAATATAATCAAATGTGGTGTATATTGCCTGTAGACTATAGGTGATACACACACGAAAACATGGACAGTAGACCATCATAGTAGTTTGAGCTTTTTACATTTAAAGTATATAGCATGATACTGTTAAACAAACAATCGGCAATAAGGCACACGGAATATGATGCATCATGTTTATACGCATTTGAAAATTTTGTTCATAACATATTAATTACAAACTAAACCAATTAAATTTCAATTTATATTCCCATAAGCTGCCTAACATAGTAATATAATCCTTGATGAAGACTGTCTACCATATTAACCCTAACCCTTTTGAATAGAACGTTCAAGGGTCCTCCTCATCCGAGTTCAAAGAGACTTGTTTTTGTTAGGCGAGTACCTTGTTGTTTTGGGAAATTCATAGCCTATGCAGCAGACATATTTTCTCAAAGGAACTGAATATGTCAGCGCCAGCATTTCGTTGAAGGACTTTACCCCCATGATGGTTTTATAATTAATTTCTAAAGGGCCTCATAATTCGTTTTATAATTATGTAGGCGTGTTAAAAGCACGTTTTGCTTATATTTTGGTATTTAATCAATATCATTTCATCTTACTTTGTTTATGAAACTGTTTTCTTAGGTTTTTATGTTTTGATTAAAAAAAAAAAAACTTTAGATTTAGATTAATTCAGAGTAATAGTTTCACTGAATATACATTTGAATATATTTTATGTATATATAGTATATGTATATATATTTGTATATGTATTTATACATATATATATATATATATATATATATATATATATATATATATATATATATATATATATATATACATATATAGAATAGTTATTCTACTTTTAAAAAGCTTCAGATTTACTAGAAAGACGATTGAAAATAAAAAGGTAAGACAAACTCTGATTCAATAATAATTCTAAACGCTCTTATTTGAGGGAACAAGAGGCAAATCTTCTGTGGAAAGATAACAGATCAGATTTTACTCTGTTCCTCAGAGAGTTTATGCTTCAACTGAACAGGAATAAGTTTTTTCATGAAAGATATCTTTTCTGAGTATCGCAATCATATGACCAACGGAATGCATTCCAATGCTCTAAAGTTTATAATTGAGATAATACCACTTCCTCGCTGTACATATGTTCTGGAACCTCTTTAGTTTAAGGTTCGAGAATTTATGTTCATCTTCAATTCTCACTTCAGTTCGAACCAATCAGGCAATAGAACGATCATTTGAACGTCGTTCATAAAGAAAATGGTAGAAAAGGGTAACAATGCAGGATTCCTAATAGGCACTACATTTATCATTATTATCGCTCGAAACATGTCTGAGAGGGATATTACTTTATAATCTACGTTAAATGATTACTGCGGTGTTCGTATGTATGCATAAATTTGGCTTAGGTAGACAAGAAGGTTAAAACCACTGAACTATAACCAAAGGAAGATATACACTGATAGGACAGAAAAGGGATGAAATACAAATAATAAGCCAGATCAAAATTTACAACAACAATACCCAAAACTAAAGATAATTATAAGAACTAAATGAATATGAACATCGAAAATTTCAAAGACAAATACCAACAATATACATTAAAGGACATAACCAGCAACCGCTAGTTAAAAACATCATAACCTACCAATAAATAAAAGGAAATAAATAATAATTTCAATATGATGCAACCCTAAAATGTGCACTCTTTGGTGTAGACTTAACAGATTCATCCTTTACTTGGACCAGATTGCCCTGTCACTCACTGTTCAAAGTAACGGCAATCTTTTAGGCTACATGTGTTGGACAGTAAAAGTGCATCCAACTCGCTGTCCTTCGAACACCAATTGTTACCAGTTAACAATAGGAAGCAGAAAGAAAAACTGATGGCCAATAACAAGCATCAAAGGGGTGTGACAGACAGTGTCTGAGCTTTACACACTCTCCTGAGGGATAAGATGAACGAAATTAACTCCATCAGAAACCAATCATAAAACTTTTATCTTCATCACAGACACAATTTCAATTTAGTTAACACTACAGAATGCTAAGTATGACAAACATCCAACATTAGTTATATCATGAAATAATGTAGGCAATACATTAAACGTTAATAACAATAATATCCTAATATTACTGATAAGTTATTGTTCTAAGTCAGACATAAGTGATTCTATGTTGCCTCCAGACGTGCTTCTGGAGAAAGGCTCCCCATCATACATGTGTCCAGCTTAGTTATAAAAGTCTGTCCTTCTCCAATAAAACGTAGATGTTTCGGTCTATATATATATATATATATATATATATATATATATATATATATATATATATATATATATATATATATATATATATATATAGATTATAAAGTCCGATTCATTACGAACTTGAAATAGGTCCCTTTAAAATTGTTGAATGGCTTCTCATTTCACTTCGTCTTTAAAACCAGTCCTTCCATGCACCATCTCATTGTCCTCGCAAAAGGTATGAATAATCACGCTGCATAATTCAATTTATTTGGTTGATGCACCGCACTTGAAACTGACAGCAACTACTTGTTTCTCGAGTACAGGCTAATAACACTGACGTAGTTATCTGTGTTGTCAGCGGACATCACCTTTGAATATTATCTGGCGGTCTTTGCCTTGAACGGAGTAGAAACTATGGTAGACTACCTCATCTGTTACCACTGTTTATTATCATATCAACTACCCTCGTTCAAACACTTATGATGGCATGCTCCTTCGCTTCATGATGTTGTGACGATGTGTGTCCGACAGGACTGTTCGATCGTGTGGACGCACCTTCAAGCAGAGTAATGACATACTCTGTCTTCCAACTTCCTTTTTGGCTGACATTAGTCTAAGTTATTAAGCTTTTCTGTTCTGTGGAATTAAAACAAAATAACTGGACCTTCATGGTTATGGCAGCGTATACTGTACCTCAATGGTATTCGTCCTGTTTTTTTTTTTTTTTTTTTTTTTTTTTTTTTTTTTTTTTTTTTTTTTATAGAGATTGCTGATTTCTAGGTTCCTAAGTTATAGCAAGAGGAGGTTCTTTTTTTCCACTTCTTGGAAAATTGGTAATGTTACTCCATGAAGTAAAAGTGTTTTTGGTAACTCTCGCTCTGATGGTTACCGCCCAAGTTCCATAACTCAAATATTATCTATTTTTTTTTTCATATCTTTTGGCAAAACGTCTAAATAGGTATCCTAAAGGTAATGGTCTGTCCCTAATTTGCAGTTAGGCTTCTGCAAAAGCTTTGCAGTATGTGATGCCCTTCGTATAATTTCCAATACTGCACAGAAATCTTATGATTGCGGTCGGGAAGTGACCACATAGTAAATTCTAGAGACTATAAAGCTTATGACGTGGAATTGAAAAGACTAGCAGAAAATACTGATCATGGTTACTAAAGATGTCATAAACTGTGGCTATGTAAATATACAAAATGTAGGTAATAAGACTATTCAAACTCGAGAATTGATAAACGAGAAATATTTGGATATGCTAGCATTATCTGAAACATGGTTAAATAACTTGGACAAGGCAAAGATCACTGAAATGGCGCCCCCACACACACCTTCTTTCACATTCCGAGAGAAGGTAGGTCTGGTGGGGGTGTAGGACTCTTTACTCATAAAAGTTATTCAAATCTCAAAACGTTGAAAAGAACTAGTGTAACAAGCTTTGAATATATAGAAATAAACTTTACGCCAAAAAACAGAAAAATATCCTTTGTAACTCTACAAACCTCAGAGAACAAACACTAGTATCTTTTTGGAAGAATTCGGTGCTCTCATTGAGATGATTATCATAGAGAAAAATTATTTAGTTATCTGTGGAAACTTTAACTTTTGTATGGATGACGCATCAAACCCTGACTCCTTGGCATTTAGTGAGTTACTAGATTCATATCGACTAGTGAATAATGTCAACTGTACAACTACTTTAACTAGGCATTCGTTGGACTTAGTTTTAAGTGATGACATGAATAATATTGTATCTGATATAAAAGTTGAAGAGAAATGTACTATCTCCCCAGTACACAAACTTATTACGTTTAGTCTACCTCTACAGAAACATACATTAGTAAAGAAAATAAACTTTAGACATAAATCAAATTTTTCTCCTGCGTGATCGATCCTATACCAATATCTGAAGTAATTGGTGAGAGAATTTTTTCTACTCTAGCCGAAATAATAATGAGAATAGCAAATGCAAGCATTGATGAATGTAAGTTTCCCAAATCTGAAAAAATGGCTACAGTCATACCATTTCTGAAAAATGCACTGAACTACCAGGAATTAAGCTCATATAGACCTATTTCGAATCTATCCTTTTTTTCAAAAGTGTTTGAATATGTAATTCTTGAACAACTAGTCAGTCACTTAGAAATATTAGAAGCTTTGCCTATCAACCAATCTGCTTACAGAAAACTATACTCTACAGAGACAGCCATCTGCTCTGCTGTAAATGATATGCTGGAAATGATGGATGAAAATAAATGTGGTATTTTAATATTGCTCGATCTCAGTGCTGCTTTTGATACAGTTGTGCATGAACTGCTACTAAATGATCTACGGTCCATCGGCGTTGAAGATCAAACCTTCGAATACCTAAAAGACTGGTTGGTTGGTAGAAATTACTGTGTACAAATTGGAAACTCTTATTCATCATATGAACCCTTGAACAGAGGAGTACCCCCAGAGTAGTGTACTTGGCCTAATCTTATTCTACATCTATATTATTGGTCTATCGAAATTACTACAAAGGTATAGCGTGAAGTTCAAACTATTTGCAGATGACACACAATTTTACTTCTCCATAAATGATATAGATGACACTATTGAAACTGTAAACAGAATCCTTGATAGTGGTAGAGAATGGATGACATTTAAACAACTAAAATTAAATGAGAACAAAACGGAATTCATGGTGGTAGGTAAGAGAAACAGCGAGAGAAACTTAGGTGATATTCAAATGAGCATAAATAATGACTCAGTGCCGATATCTAGTAAAGTTCGGGATCTAGGTGTATTTCTTGACTGTAACCAGTCTCTAAATGCCCAAATAAATAATGTTATAAAAACTGCTTGTTATTATCTAAGAAATATTGCGTTTATAAAAAAGTACCCGGACGAAAATCCTGTAAAGAAACTTGTGATAAACTGTTATTACAAGGATTGACTACTGCAACTTTATCTATTACATTTTACCAAAAGTGCAACTTAAGAAATTACTAAACATTATAAACAGAGGAGAAAGACTGATAAAAGGTGTCCCACCTAGAGAAAGAATCACCCCTATACTAATTGATTTACACTGGCTGCCGATTAAAGCGAGAATTGAATTTGAAATAGGTACAATAACCCACCAAGTTATCAGAACCGCTCGTCCAAAATACTTGAGAGAATTGCTACATATTGCGCAGCCAGCAAATCGTGTCGACACGAGAATAGTTACAGATGGCTTCAAACTGTTGGAACTTATATATATATATATATATATATATATATATATATATATATATATATATATATATATATATATATATATATATATATATGTCTACTTTAAGCTCCAGAGCCTTTAAATATGCGGCTCCGAGACTAAATATTAGGCTCCCACGAAACATCCGAATGATTGAAGACATTAAGGCTTTCAAGGGGAAACTGAAGACCTTCTTATTTCAACAGTCATGCAACAGTGCCGATTTAACAGCAAATGAACAATACGCAATATGAAACGTTAAATACTCTGAACGAACAAGGTAAATTGACAGTGGAGGTCCTGTAGAGAGTGTGGTTCCCCTGCTGTATGGGACCGGAAAAGCAGCCATCAAAGTAAGTAAGTAAGTAAAGTTAAAGAATAATTGGCCTTCAATTTTAGTTATGCCTTAACCCTGTTAATTATGAAATCTTTGTTTTTAAGCATAAACAATTGGGAGTTGGTGGGTGTTATCCTAAGATCATGATTGAATTTTTAAGTAATAGATTGCAAAGAGTAGTAGTTAATTGCCACCATATTGAGTGACTATAGCAAGGTAATATCTTGTGTTTCTCAGTAATGTTCTCGGCCCATTACTTTTCATACTATATTCATGTGATATGGGACTTGGCCTAGAAAACTAGCTCGTTACATATGTAGATGATACTACTCTCTTTGCATCAATTCCATTTTCAGAATGTATAGTATATCCATGGTTGTTGAATCCTTAGATAGAGATCTGGCTACAATTAGTACAAGATGCAAATTAAGGGGCATGACGTTAAACCTAGAAAAAAAAAAAAAAAAAAAACCATTCAAAATATATCGAGGACAGTGGCTCCTCAACAATCGGATCTTTGCATTGACACGATCTCTTTAACATATCTAAGATTCTATGTGGGATTCTATACTGCAAATTTACTTTTGAGGACATTCAGTCTGCTTCTTAAATTTCACCAAAAAAAAATCTTTATTAAGACAGTATTCAGATTCTCGATGATTGGTCTATACTCAGGAGTGTTTTAATTCTTTCATTCTATCATGTTTCAAGTATGGTTCTCCTATCTCGCTATCTGGTCTAAATTCAGCTGCTGAATCTGATCTTAATTTTGTTGGATAGAGACTTATGGTATATCAATTTTATATTTATGATCTAAATATTAATATATGACACCTAAGTCCAGTAACTTTTTTATGGATAGTGAATAGGATTTTTCATAGTTCAGACCAACCATTGCATAGAGATCTTCCCCCCAGATTGTACCATCATGTATACAGTTTATTTTAACAATCATGCTTTCTT
>NC_090737.1:70510855-70515855 GCF_036898095.1 Palaemon carinicauda
ATATATATATATATATATATATACAGTGATACCTCTGGATACGAAAGTTTCTGCTTACGAAAAATTCAGGGTACGAAAAGCGATACGAAGATTTTTATGCCCCAGTATACGAAAAAATTTTCAGGATACGAAAAGCTTACGAGATCCCAACTCGTCGCTGAGAGTAATTTTAAAAAGCGCACGCCGCCAGACTTTGAACTTGGGTAAACTCACTTACAGCCTCCCACTCACCCATTGGTTATCTCCTTACTCAGATGCTAGCTGCCACCATAAGATCCTGCTTTCCTATTGGTCGGCAACTATGCCACCTTGCTTACGCACGGGTGTTCATCTCTCTCTCTCTCTTTTCGTTCTGACTGCGGTATCGTTAACATTGACTTCGTGTGCTTTCGCTTGTTTGACGTAGTGTTAAATACATTCGTACGCCACGTGTTATCGTTATTAAACATTCTTTACTATGTACTGTACTGTATTAGTGTTTACTACATAGTATATAACATACGTAGTGTATTATTGAGCTTAATACTGTAGCCATGGGTCCCAAGAATGTTGCCGAAGGAAAGAAGAAGAAGACGATGCTCTCGATGGAGACGAAACTCGAAATCGTGAAAAAGTACGAGTCTGGCATGCGTTTAAGTGTGATCGCCAAGGAGTATGGCCGGAATCCGTTTACGATAGGCACCATCCTAAAGCAGAAGGCGGCCATGAAAGCAGCGACACCTTCTAAGGACGTCACTATTTTCTCCAACAAGAGAACCCATGTGCATGACGAGATGGAGAGGCTGCTTCTTGTGTGGATCAAAGACAAAGAGATCTCAGGAGACACCATCACTGAGACTACAATTTGCCAGAAGGCCTCCGCCATTTTCGGTGATCTCGTGCATTCTCAGGCCGAAGAAGGGGCAGGAGAAGGAACATCCCAGCAGGAACCCCCAGAGTTCAAGGCTTCTCGGGGGTGGTTCGAGAAATTCAAGAGAAGGACTGGTATTCATTCAGTGGTACGGCATGGGGAGGCAGCCAGCTCGGACACGAAGGCCGCCAAAGCCTTTGTTAAAACGTTTGAAGAGTTGACTCTGCAGGAAGGCTACAGTTCGCAGCAAGTTTTCAATTGCGACGAAACTGGGCTTTTCTGGAAGAAAATGCCTCGTTGGACGTTCATCACGGCGGAGGAGAAGAGGCTACCCGGACATAACCCTATGAAAGACAGGCTTACCCTTGCTTTTTGCGCAAACGCCAGTGGGGTCAGCAAGATAAAGTCCCTGCTGGTGTACCATTCTGAAAATCCCCGAGCCTTCAAAGCCCACAAAGTCATCAAGGAGAACCTTCCGGTGATGTGGAGGGCGAATGCTAAAGCCTGGGTAACGAGGCAACTTTTTATTGATTGGGTGAATGTCTGCTTCGCTCCGACTGTCCGAAAATATTTGGAAGAAAAGCACCTCCCTATGAAATGTCTGCTGGTGTTGGACAATGCTCCAGCTCACTCTCCTGGCCTCGAGGAATATCTTCTGGCCGAGTATTCCTTCATAAAGGTCCTGTATCTACTGCCTAACACCATCCCTCTCCTCCAGCCCATGGACCAGCAAGTTATTTCTAATTTTAAAGAATTGTACACAAAGCATCTCTTCCAGAGATGTTTCCAAGTGACAGAAAGTACAAACCTCACTCTGCGTGAATTCTGGAAAGATCATTTTAATATTGTGATATGCCTCAAACTCATCGATCTCGCTTGGCAGGAAGTTTCGAGGCATACCCTGAACTCATCTTGGAGGAAGCTGTGGCCTGATGTTGTCTCTGCACGAGACTTCGAGGGGTTCGTGAAGCCTGGAGCCAAAGCCAAGATCGTTGACGATCCTGAACCCATTCAGCAGTCTGAGGTGGCTGACATCGTACATCTTGGTACGTCCATGGGGCTGGAAGTTAGCGCCGAGGATATAGATGAACTTATCGAGGAGCACCACGAGGAGTTGACGACGGATGACCTGAAGGAGTTGGAGACGATGCAAATGAGTGTTGTTCAAGAGCAGTTCTCTAGCGGTGATGAGGAGGATGTTACACCTTTGAAAACGTCAGACATTAAGGAAATTTTCGCATGTTTCCATAAAATGGCAGACTACGTCGAAAAGGAACATCCAGAAAAAGTTTATACCAACCGTACGCTTCAACACTGCAATGAAGTTTGCCTATCGCATTTTAGAAATGTGTTGAAAAGTAGGCAGAAACAAGCTTCCATGGATAGTTTCTTATTAAAGAGGCCAGCAGTATTAGTAGGCCAAGACGAAGGTGAAAGTGAAGAAAAGAAACAGAAAAGAGGAAGTGATGAAGAAGTAGAAGGTGAAAGTAAAGAAAAGAAACAGAAAAAAAGTGATGAAGAAGTAGAAGAAATTTAGAAAATGTGAAAAACGTAAAGTTATAAATAAGCAAAAAAAAAAAAATTAAATTTTAAGTTTTATGTTACCGTTAAGTGTTGAAGTAATTTTTTCTTTCATTTTATAGTTTTCCATACGTAATGTTAAGTGTTAATTATTTCTGCCATTTTTTTATTTCGTAAAGTTTAAGTGTTAATGTATTAAGTGTGTAAATTATTGTAAGTAGTCTGTCACTTGTTACGTTTTCTGCCTTATGCCATCCTCCTCTGCCGCGACTTCGCTATCGGACATCGTCTCAATCAAAAGGTAAGTTTCAACTTTTTTGTCAATTAACTGTACCTTTTTTTTTTCAGGGTATCAACCCTTAATTTAGGTGTACAGGTAACAATACACCTTCACTGATCCAAATGCTTTACATACAGTACCGTAACTTTTATACAGTAGTAAAGAAAACGGACCGTTTTCTTAGGGCTTGGAGGGGATAACTAGGCTATAACTACATTATTGAATAATCTCATGGTGGTTTCTGGAATGGATTAGGCTGTTTTTAACGGTTGGGTTAATTACTGATTGATAGAAATGGCTGCATTGCATGTTTATTACAACAGTTTAGCGTGTTTATGAAAGAAAAGGTGTCTTTTCATAAGGCTTGGAACGAATTAGGCTATTTACATGTAAAACGCGCCTCAGGATACGAAAAAATCAGCATACGAAACCGTATCCTGAACGGATTACTTTCGTATGCTGAGGCATCACTGTATATATATATATATATATATATATATATATATATATATATATATATATATATATATATATACATATACTGTATATATATATATATATATATATGCATATATATGTATGTATATATATACAGTATATATATATATATATATATATATATATATATATATATAGATATATATATATATATATATATATATATATATATACATATATATATATATATATATATATATATATATAAACATATACATACATACATTTATATATGGATATATATATAAATTATATATATACATATATATATACAGTATATATATGTATATATATATATATATATATATATATATATATATATATATATATATATATATATATATATATATATGAATTTATGTATTTAGAATATTAATGTGGAATACAGTACTTTCAGTTTCATGGTTTTGATAAGGAAATAAAAAAAAGGCATATGTTATTTTCCTTTTAGATATATCGTTGTTTTGATAATTTGAACACTAAATGAAATATAAATAGGAAATTCATTTTGTTTATCCTTACCGCCTTCTCCTCCTCCTCTTTTCTCCTCAGATGAAATAAAACAACGCATGCTAATCAAGTTTGCGTTAAATTTCGGGTTCCTGATTTTTATATCCCGAGGGAAAAGCACAGGAACAAAGAACCAGTATTTTTTAGTAAAAAGAAAATGAAGGAATGAATCTTCTTTGTATTCATATAAACATTTTAAAGATAATGATAGCAAATACTTGGGTAACATTATTTTTCTTATGCATTAATGTTTATGATTTTACTAATTAATTTCTGATTGATATGTAAATTTGCTGTAATTAAAAGAGTAGTAAAATGCAGCAAAATGCAGGATAGAGTTGGTTAGCGTTGAATATTCGAAAATAGAAAATAGAGGTAAGGGTAATGCTAGTAAAGAAAATGTAATCCCATAGGATTGAAGCCTTTCTTAATTTACAACATGGTGAAATACAGGATAATATACATCCTGACATAGGATGATAGCTGTAATTCTCCTTGTATGCGCTAGCAGTAGGCTAAAATACCTTGTTGTTACAAAAAAAAAAAAGAAAAAAAAAAGAAAAAAAAAAAAAAAACTCGTAATTCAAGATATTTGTTCGTGGAACTACTGTGTGATCTTATCGAATAAACTCTCGACATTACAGGAAGTTTAAAAACTGGTAAAAATTAAAGTATCACAGACAATATTTTCGAGCAATAAATGAGATCTCAACGTATGACGTAGGGGTTTTCATTAGCTTTGAAACATTGCATATTTTGTGTTGACTCCTCTTTCTATTCCGTACGCAATAGGCCTACTTGCAGGTTGAATGACTCTGTCTGAGGGACATCGAAACGCATCTCCCGTCTGCATCCCCATCTGAGGAGGTTAAGTGCCATCTCTACATGGTTCTTAAGATACATGTTTTTCATATAAGAAACCGTAGTTTTCGGTTTGATGAGTAAAACTAAAAACATTTCTTTAACATTCATTCAAAGCCAAACCCCTATTTCCAAAGTGGTTAACATTAACTGTTGCGTTTTTCATTCATCATATGAAATAAGTCAATTATTTTACTGTTATTATTATTATTATTATTATTATTATTATTATTATTATTATTATTATTATTAAGTGCCAAGCTACAACCCGAGTTGGAAAAGCAGGATGTTATAAGCCCAGGGGCCCCAACAGGGAAAATAGCCCAGTGAGAAAAGGAAACAAGGAAAAATAAAATATTTTAAGAATAGTAACAACATTAAAATAAATATTTCCTCTTTAAACTATAAAAACTTAAACAAAACAAGAGGAAGAGAAACTAGTTAGAACAGTGTGCCCGAGTGTACCCTCAAGCAAGAGAA
>NC_090737.1:70520855-70523355 GCF_036898095.1 Palaemon carinicauda
TACAAGTTAAACAACCACGGTGACATCACACATCCCTGTCTCAGCCCCACTCTCACCGGAAACCAATCAATCACTTCATTTCCTATCCTAACACATGCTTTACTACCTTTGTAGAAACTTTTCACTGCTTGCAACAACCTTCCACCAATTCCATATAACCTCATCACATTCCACATTGCTTCCCTATCAACTCTATCATACGCTTTCTCCAGATCCATAAACGCAACATACACCTCCTTACCTTTTGCTAAATATTTCTCGTATATCTGCCTTACAGTAAAAATCTGATTCATACAACCCCTACCTCTTCTAAAACCACCCTGTATTTCTAAGATCGCATTCTCTGTTTTATCCTTAATCCTATTAATCATTACTCTACCATACACTTTTCCAACTACGCTTAACAAACTAATACCTCTTGAATTACAACACTCATGCACATCTCCCTTACCCTTATATAGTGGTACAATACATGCACAAACCCAATCTACTGGTACCATTGACAACACAAAACACATATTAAACAATCTCACCAACCATTCAAGTACAGTCACACCCCCTTCCTTCAACATCTCAGCTCTCACACCATCCATACCAGACGCTTTTCCTACTCTCGTTTCATCTAGTGCTCTCCTCACTTCATCTATTGTAATCTCTCTCTCATTCTCATCTCCCATCACTGGCACCTCAACACCTGCAACAGAAATTATATCTGCCTCCCTATTATCCTCAACATTCAGTAAACTTTCAAAATATTCCGCCCATCTTTTCCTTGCCTCCTCTCCTTTTAACAACCTCCCATTTCCATCTTTCACTGTCTCTTCAATTCTTGAGCCAGCCTTCCTTACTCTCTTCTCTTCTTTCCAAAACTTCTTCTTATTCTCTTCATATGAATGACCCAATCCCTGACCCCACCTCAGGTCAGCTGCCCTCTTTGCCTCACGTACCTTGCGCTTTACTTCCACATTTTTCTCTTTATATTTTTCATACTTCTCTACACTATTACTCTGCAGCCATTTTTCAAAAGCCCTCTTTTTCTCTTCCACTTTTACCTTCACTACTTCATTCCACCATTCACTTCCCTTCCTCATGCTGCCTCCAACAATCTTCTTGCCACACACATCACTTGCAATCCCAACAAAATTTTCTTTTACTAACTTCCACTCCTCCTCTAAATTGCCAGTTTCTCTTACTTTCACTTCGTCATATGTCATTTTCAACCTTTCCTGGTATTTACTTTTTACCCCCGGTTTTATTAGCTCTTCAACCCTCACTAGCTCCCTTTTACACTCACCTACTCTATTCCCCCACTCTTTTGCTACAACTAATTTTCCTTCCCCCAAAAAATTATCAGTCATACCATTAGCCATACCCCTAAACACGTGCACGTCTTTCAATCTTCCAAACCTTCTTTTAGTTATCAACACATAATCCATTTGCCCCTCTTACCCATGTATACTTATTTTTATCTTTCTTTTTGAAAAAGCTATTACTTATCACCATCTCTTCCTCAACACACACATCCACCAGTCTCTCACCACTCTCATTTTCACCTGGTACGCCATACTTCCCAATGACACCTTCTACCTCTCCAGCGCCCACTCTAGCATTTAAATCACCCATGACAACTAAATAATTCCTTCTACCCAGTCCTTCTACACACCTAGTTAATTCATTCCAGAATTCATTCCGCTCTTCTTCACTTTTCTCACTACCTGGCCCATACGCACTGACAAACGCCCAACATTCCCTACCCAACCTAACCCTTACCCACATTAACCTAGATGATATCTCCTTCCATTCCACTACTTTACCTGTCATCCATTCACTCAGCAATAAAGCCACACCCTCTCTTGCTCTTCCCCTTTCAATCCCAGACACTCTACCACACATTTCACCAAACATCACTTCACCCTTTTCTTTTATCTTCGTCTCACACAAGGCCAATACATCCATCCTTCTATTCCTAAACATACTTCCAATTTCACATCTTTTACTCTCTATCGTACTACATCCACGCACATTCAAACACCCCAAAATTAGAGTGCGGGGAGCAATCACTCTCCCCCCAGCTCCCTCTCTTTGTTGCTGTCTCACAGGATGTAGATACAGGAGAGGGGGTTCCCAGCCCCCTTGTCCCGTCCCTTTTAGTCGCCTCTTACGACACGCAGGGATAACGTTGGCGCTATTCTAATTTTTATATGCCCCTGTGGCCACAGGTATAGAAATAAATTTCTACCTCGTACTTGGTAAGTCGGGGAAAATTCGCTGGTAAGAGACTGATGTTTCGCCACGTAAATCCTGAACTGCAGTTAGCGGTTAGGTTCCGACTTCTTTTGAGCCCCTGGTGGCATGGTTGGACGCGACCTGGCCTTTCATTTGAAGGGGCTAGGTTTCGATCCCAAGCATGAGGTAAAAATTTATTTCTATTTGAACACAATATTAAGTTGATTTTAATCCATATATATATATATATATATATATATATATATATATATAT
>NC_090737.1:70528355-70530855 GCF_036898095.1 Palaemon carinicauda
TTTTTGAAAGTTATGCACGAAAATATGCTAATAGAAGTGGCGTAACATTTTTTTTTAACAGTGCTTTTGTTATTTCTTTCACATTTCTGAAAAGATGTCAAAAATTTTGATTATTGGATAAATAAATTGAGATAATTAACGTCTAATAGCATTTTTTTTTTTTTTTTTTTTTCAGTTTAACCAGTAGCATGGACGATTGGGTTTTCTGCAGCGAGTCTCTCGGCAACGGCGAACAAACCACGAAATTAGGTGCCAAGGGGTGTGATGGAATAAGCAAGGCAAATGACCAACAGCTGGCTGATATCAGTGTCACACCTGGACAAGTTGTACACACCAAATGCAGGAAGGACTTCTATTCCCAACTGTCTATTGAGCAAGGCATCAGAAAACGGGAATATGATTGTACTGGTGGTTTCAGCGGCACTGTACGTGCGCGTCGATCTGACAGTTCTACATTTCACTACAGCGAACACTGTTTGTTCTGTGGAACGCCAGACAAGTACCAAGGCACACAAAAAACGCATAAACTTATACCAGTCCAAACAATGGACTTCCAGAGGAAGATTACAGAAAGCTGTGTTGAATGCAATGAAGCATGGTCGGAGACAATAAAGGCTTGAGTAGAATTCGTCCAGGACTTGCATGCCACTGACGCAGTCTATCACAATATATATAGCATAAACTTCAGAACTGGGAAGCAGATTCCACCCCAGTTCCTTACACTGCTAAGCAAGAGACCTAAGTATGGTAGAGCGGCTGATAACACACGGAATGATGCATTCATAAAAGTCGCAGAGTATCTCTTAGCCAATGATGAGGAACATACAACGATACTGGATCTCATAGAGAAAATGGGAAAATTTCTTCTTGGAACTGATTGTACACCTTGTGGATTTACCTACATGAAGGAATGTATTCAAAAGCACTTTGGTCAGGATATCAGCATCGCAGAAATAAATGGCAAAGAGAATGTTGTGACCTTTCGCCACAGGTCCTCTGTGATCATTCACGAATTCCATCAAAGTCCAAAGGAGACATCATCTGAATCTGAGAAGATGAGACTGATTAAGACGGCAGCAAAACTAATAAAATGTGGTGTGAAATCCGTATAACAGTTGATAGACATGTACCTATATACAACTGAAATACCAAACTACCGGCCAGAGCAGGTTATCCAATAGGCAGACGATGTTGATCACAACATCCGCACAATAGATGGCCTCGACACATTCCACGGGATGGGAATTATTGTGTCTGTCACTCCAGGTACCCGGACATCAACAAGAGTGCCACATGTGTCTGAGACACTGAAGAATGTTGTAGCTGTGGGCCGAATAAACATCCTACATCTGACATCACCTTGCGATGGGCTAGATACTCTGAGGTATGAGGTTCTACAAGATGATATGGAAAAGGACAGATCTACCAACCTTGACCTCCTCTGGAAGCTGTCTCTCACATTGCGCTCACCACGACCAGCATGGTCTAGCATGATGCTAGCCGTGCACACTGGTGTACGTCCAGGTCAGTCTACAGTCTTCCTGCTTCCCATGATCGACATGAACAGGAGTGATTCAACTTGCATCTATTCAACATCGACATTTCTATCTGAGCACGCCAAACAGTACAACACAAAGGTCATCATCACATTTGACCAACCACTTTGGTGGAAGTTGCTTACCATCATCTAAAGTCAATCGTAAGATTGTACTGTGTATGGGAGACTTCCACACGCTGATGAGATTCTTGGGGAATATTGGAAATATCATGTTAGGATCTAAACTGCGCTTTGCTCTGGATTTGGTGTATGCCGAGAACACTGTAACCCACATGCTGTCTGGCAAGGCATATGACCGAGCTATCCATGGGCATCTCTTGGTTGATGCAGCACTGAACAATCTCCTCGCTGAAAGGATACTTGGTACACTAGTGCCTACTTGTTCACAGGCTAAGAATGATGGTCCTCAGGGCACTGTAGGAGATGATGAACTAAGTGAAGACGAGATAATACAAAGCATAGGTGATGCACAGGCAGCCATGGATCCACATGATACCGAGTCAGGGTCGCAAAGTTTGGGACCTGTGTGAGCTGCGAGACTTGTATGATTCATTGAGGAAGGGTGAGTGTTACACTGAAGATATCGTTTCAATCGATGAATGATCTGTGTACTGCACAACTATGGCTGCAATACATGGACATGATTGACATACTGAGGACATTCCTGAGGTCGAAACGTGCTGGTGACTGGCTTTTGCACGTGCACGCTTTGCACGACATGTTGCCCTACCTGGCAGCTGCAGGCCACAATTTCTACACCAAATCTATTTATGTCTACCAGCAGCGACTGGCACAACTGTCTATTCAAAATCCCGAGGTCCACCACCAGTTCCAGAATAGATATCACGTAGTGCGGCGCTCAGATCGGTACTGGGCCGGCTTGTCCACAGATCTTCTGATTGAGCAAGTGCTCATGTGAAGTGTGAAATCCACAGGGGGACT
>NC_090737.1:70535855-70543355 GCF_036898095.1 Palaemon carinicauda
ACTAGCAACTTTACCCTTGGAGGTTTTTTGAAAACCCTTAGGTGGTCTATTCATTTGTCACTGTCTCTTCTAAGATTAAAAGATGTGTAGCTAAACAGGTATAAAGTAGTATGCTAAGGAGTACGAAAACTTCAAAAATGTAAAAACGGGCTTAGTCTGAATAAATAGGTAATGTATATATAACATTCCAACATTAGATATCTAATAACCCAAAATATATTTTGCTTATGAACAACTAAACTCCACGGATATTAGATTTTAAAAGTCATACTATCCTAACTTGTATTGAACTGCATAACTTAGTAAGTATTTGACAGGGTCTACATTTACCTCAACAACTAATTTGTTATATCTTAGTAGTAATGGGCTTTAAGAGGGTGTTTATATCAAGCGATTAGGAATAATTTTAGTATCATCCAAGGAAATTATGTAAACATAAAGTTCTGTTGTTACAAAGATCCATACAAGCATTTTGGGGACCGAGGTTCGAAGTTGTACCACGTGACAATTGGCTTAATGTGTGACCTGGGATGGGTAAGTAAAAGCTAGTTTGAGATAGAGTAAGACATCTCTCTGGAACTTCCGCTACGACTGTTCTTTGAAATTTTTCCTTCGGTTCTGATATGTCTGTTCTCTTCAACATTTCTGATCTCTCAGACAGTATAACTCCTTGATTGTGCTTGAACTGTTCTTAGGAACTGGAGTGTTAATAACTGTCTAACCCTAGTGTAATTTTGAGTTTGAATTGCTTTAACGAAATGGAGTGTTGAGAACTGATTCGGTTCGGTTCGGTATAGATTGCCTTACCTATAGCAAGACATGGGCTCTTGTGTTGGCAGCCCATAAGTAAGATAAAATTGAGAATGTCAAAAACAAAGGAGAGATTAGAAAGTGATAAGTTATACTGATGGTCAGTATGCATAATAAATTTCGCACCATACAAAAATACCTTCAACGCTTTCACGCTTTCAATCGTGGAATACTTTCGTTCAGCCTTATTAAATTTTTTACTTACATACGCTATCACTCTCAAATGTTCATCTCCCTTTATTCTTTGCATTTGAACCAAGCAACCACCCATTCTAATCTCACTAGCATCCGTATATAATTCTAGCATACGCGCATGCTCACTATAGTAGGGAAAGGGCAAAGTGACGTCTCTCGCGGCCTCTTCTTTCAACTTTTCAAATGCTTCTATCATACGCTCGTCCCATTTCAGTCTCGTATTATTTCTATTACCTGTCCACCCATTCAAAGGCTTCCCTATTCCCGAACAATCTCTGACAAACTTCCAACTAAATTCAATCAACCCAACAAAACCTCTCAACTCAGGCACCGTACGAGGACGTGGAAATTCTCCCACCTTACTCATAAACTTATCACTCTTCCTTATACCCAATTTGCTCACCACATGCCCAAGAAAATCCACCTCTTCAGCCAACCATGTACACTTTTCAAGCTTAACTTTCCCACCAACTTCTATCAAACGTTCTAATACTGCTTCAAGCAACTGCATGTGTTCCTCAACAATCTCACTCGCAATCAAAATATCATCTATAAAAACAGTCACCTTCTGTCGATCAAACCCAGCCAAAACGACATTCATCGCCCTCTGGAAATTAGCAGGCACATTAGCACGGCCAAAACTTAATCTTCTAAACTGATAGTGACAATTACTACTCGAAAATGCCGTAATGGGCCTGCTCCCCTCTGCCAGAGGCATCTGGTAATAGCCCCTAACTAAATCTAACTTTGTAAAAACTTTCGTACCATGCATCTTATACACACAGTCAGACACTACATTCATCGGGAAACGTTCTTTAACAGTTACTTCATTCACCTTCCTATAATCAATACACATACGTAAACTTCTATCCAGCTTTCTTACAGGTACAATGGGGCTATTCTAGGCGCTCTCATTCCTTTCTATTACACCCATTTTCTCTAACTCCTGGCACTGCTTTTCTATTCCTCTGGCAATAGGCGGAGAAAATTGTCGGGGACGCTGATATATGGGGGTATCATTACTAAGAACTATCTTAAATTCAACCAGCTTTGACCCACCAAAATCCTCGTTACCACGACTCAAAACTCTCCGTCTATCCCGTAACATCCTATACAATTGTTCCCTTTCACCCTCACTTATATTCTCATCTACATGAATTCTTTCTTTCAAACTTTCACAATCCCAATCGTCATCCTGCTTTATCTTACCTGTCATAACATGTCTCAATTTAACATACCTTTCATCCTCTACATTGACCAACGTATACATACATCCCATGTAATTACCCTCACGTATACCCCGTATTCTCTTCCTCCGTACAGTTGGCAACAAGCTCACATACACCTTCGGCTCCTGCATATTCAAAATACCATCATACACATGCACACTTGTTTTCACTAAATAACTTGCTTCCGAACCTTCCACTACGTATTCACAATTGTCACCATTGGCAATTCCCAGACTATTCGGCCATGCAACTTTTACACTGACAACAGTGACAGCCTCACTTGCATCTCTTGACAATTTAACACCTTGTTTTGCTACTAACAGCACACCTTTCCATACCTTCGTACATACACTACCATCTTCATTCAAATAAAACTCCCCACAAAATTTACCCTTAACTTTCATCTTTATTATATTTACACTAGGATGTACAATCATGCCACATTTTTTCAAGAAATTATAACCTAATAAGACATTATATTTGTCATTTACTCCCTTAACTACATAAAAATCATTATCTTCCATCATCAGCCCCCCAAACATATTTTCATGTAACTTGCCCTTCACAGACATACTTAAATTACTGATACCTTTCACTTCACCTTTATACCCTCTAAATTCACAAACATCACTTACCTTATTGTACGTATTCCTAAACATTAAACTGATACCACAACCAGTATCAATCAGACCAACTAGCTCTATTCCATTAAAATTTACTTTTGCACTCATGCAGTCATAAGCTCTTTCACCCATCACGTCTTCATGCAGTAAACCTTCACGAACATGCATCACATTCACTCCACACACACTCGAGGACTCACCCAGCTGAACCCTCTTACACTCTAGTTTCCCAAACATCCTGGCTGACTTAATCCCTTCTTCCTACATACTCTAACTACATGCCCATCTAAACCACATTCAGTACACTTACCCCGCGGCTCCTTGCACATTCTAGCATTATGACCATTCTTAACACAATTACCACAAATCACATTCATACGATTACTACGACATTCACTCACTATGTTCCCAGTCATACCACACCGATATTATTTTACCCCTTTCTCTTTCTTGCACTCGTTAATTCTATGCCCTACCTCACCACATCCATAACAAGCACCTACAGTAGAGCATATCTACATTCATTCTTCTTATGACCTTCCTTTCCATACCTATAACACTTTTCATCATGGGCACAACTATCTGAAATACCTCGTTGCGCACTGACACTCCTATCCCTATTGCGCCAATTACCCTGCCTAAATCCACCATTTGGTTGCACAGTTCCTCCGTTACTTGCCCTAACACTCCTATCTATTACCTGATCAGCTATCCTCATTAGCCCTCTCAAAATTGTATACTTATAACTATAAAAATTCTATTACACTTTCTTCCATTCCACGGCGTCAATGACCTTAGATGTCAGGATGCCTGAAAACTTTAAATCATTTATTCATTCTTCCATTCCAGTTCTTACACTCACAGATTTACTTTCTTTCATGCACCTATCTAACTCATAATCCTCAACTATCTCTAATAAATCATCCCATGTCAATCTCTCTTGCGTCCACCTCATTTTCTCCCTCCGTTTCAAATTAATAAATTCACATACATTCTCAGTTACTGTCGCCAAGAACTTCCTCATTAACTCCTTATTCTCATTTATACCTGCATGTCCATACTTCTTCCTTGCTAACGTTTCTAACCAACATACATACATAGAAATAGCCTCACCCGCATTCATTTGAGACTCATCAAAATCATTTTTACGCCTTTTATACGTTTTACCTGCTCAATTATCCTACCTTTCACACTATCATCTTCAACATCCCCCACACTCATTATCACACCATACATCGTCAACAAATACCCAGTCAAATATTCTCCTAACTCCCTAGCCCAAATTCTCTTACTATCACCTTACTTATCCTGACAATACCTCTCATACTCCTTGAAAAACTTGTATACATCCCTACTACTAGGCTCATTGAACCTTTCACACCGAGGTACCTCTCTCATAAACAGAGTCTTACACACATCACGTTCATTCTCACTGCTATCATCACTGCTACCTTCCTTCTTGTTTCCTACTCCTTCCCTAGAATATAAAGAATCTAATTCCACACTCATACGCCTATCATTGATTAAATTATTCCTAGCCCTTTTCTTACTCACCACTTTCACCCATTCACGATCATCCTTGCTCTCATCCCAACACTTTTTTTTTCTCTTTCTTCACATCACTTTTACCTTTCCTTTCATCCTTCCTCTCACCTTTCTGTTCATCCTTACTATACCTAGTCCCTTTAACTTCACTATCACTATTACTATCACTATCAGTTCCTTTCCCATTATCACTTTCCTTAACCTTTTCTTTAACCAGCAACCCTTTACCCGTAGCAGAGGCCACTCCTCCGACTGCGCCTTCACCCATGAACTCTTTAATCATATTTATTATTTGACCTGTCATCACCCTAAACCGTTCATCCATACACTCATCCATTCGCCTCTAATTCTCTTGTATCGTAATCTCTAACCCTTCTTCAACCACCTCTACTACTCCCTTTAAATCCCTAAGCTCCTTCTGCATCGCCTCATTCTCACAGTTCAACCTCTCATTCTCTACTAGCAACCTCTCTTTCTCAATTATCAACTTCTGCTCCCGTTCTTTATATTGCCGCAATTCCTCCTCCAAAGCCTTTAATTTGCCTTCCATTGTCATCAACTTTAATCTAACTTTCAATCCTAATATTGTCCTTCGTCAAAGCGTCCAGCTTCCAATCCCACCTCGGCAGTCCCTGTTCAGGCCCCAAAATAATGCGGCGGGATGTCGCAAGAACAACCCCCACACCCTTGATGACACTAACTGACAAATGTCTCCTCTGTACAAACTTTCCCCTTACGTTATCAACTGGACTCTTAGACAGAAGGGAAATTAAAACAAAACATAACCTTAATACTATATTTCTTAAAACTAAAATGCTTAACCCAAAACCATCCACAATCAAAATACTTAAAACTAATCTTAAACATAATAAATATACCAAAAAAAAAACGTAACACCATTCAAATAAACCAACCAAAAAACACCTAACAAAACTTAAACTTGAATAATTAACCACAACCCTAACTTCGAAACACAAAATACGTATATATATATATATATATATATATATATATATATATATATATATATATATATATATATATTGCGAGTGTTCACTAACACTTTCGCAACATAAGTAAAAAAAAAAACACTTGAACAATCATTTACTTAGCCAACTGTCTTTATTTGTACAACACCACTATATGATAAACAGGAGTGTCTTAATTTGCCATAACGGCCTTAACTCCTTCGGGTCAGGGGTGTCAAGATCATCATCATCATCATGATCATCATCACCATCATCATCATCATCTTACGTAATCTTAATAAACAGGCCAGGTCATCAACGGTTGAGCAATCCAAAAGACCAGTCTAATTACAGGCCGGGTCAGCAACTAAAGATCAACATTTACAAATGAGTTCTCCATTGCCTTATTGCCTTATTTTATGTTTGGGTTCCCCCAGGTCCCTCAGTGTGAGGCACCTCGTATATCCACCAGAGAGTTGCTAATGCATCTTCCGGTGTATTTTGCATCTTCCAGTCTTGGATGGTCTGGGATGCATCTTAGGTATTTATCGAGTTTATTCTTAAATACATCTACGCTCACTCCTGATATGTTTCTTAGATAAGCTGGCAGCGCATTAAATAGTTGCTGCATTATCGATGCTGGTGCGTAGTGGATTAATGTCCCGTTTGCCTTCCTTAGTTTTCCTGGTATATTTCTTGGCACTATCAATCTACCTCGGCTTGCTCTTTCTGATATTTTTAGCTCCATGATGTTTTCAGTAATTCCTTCTATTTACTTCCATGCTTGTATTATCATGTAGTCAAGGTCCTTAACTTCTTCTATTCTAGCAGTATAGGACCTTGGGACACTCTCTATTTGCGCAATATCCTTTTGGTAGTGTGGGTACCATATCACATTGCAGTACTCGAGTGTACTACGTAAATAAGTTTTGTAAAGCATAATCATGTGTTCAGCTCTTCTTGTTTTAAAGTGTCTGAATAACATTCCCATTTTTGCTTTACATTTAGCCAACAGTGTTGCTATTTGGTCGTTGCATAACATGTTCCTATTTAACATTACATCAAGGTCTTTAATTGCTTCCTTGTTTGTGATTGTCTCGTTATTAGGTCCCTTGTACGCATATACCATTCCTTCTCTGTTTCCATAACTTATTGATTCGAATTTATTGGAGTTAAATACCATCCTATTTATCTCTGCCCATTCATATATCTTGTTTAGATCTCTTTGTAGTGAGTTCCTATCTTCAGCACAAGTAATTTCTCTACTTATTCTTGTGTCATCGGCGAAACTTCTCACTACAGAGTTTTTAACATCACAGTCTATGTCTGAGATCATAATAACAAACAGCAGTGCAGCTAATACCGTACCTTGTGGCAAGCCAGATATTACCTGAGCTTCATCTGATTTCTCGTCATTTGCAACCACTATCTGTTTTTTGTTTTGCAGGAATTCTTTTACCCATTTTCCTATCTTTCCCACAATATTATGCTTTCTCATTTTTTCTCTAATATATTATGGTCTACCTTGTCAAAGGCTTCTGCAAAATCTAGATAGATCACATCTGTGTCTTTTTCATTTATCATATTTTTGTATATGTTTTCATAGTGTGCTATCAGTTGGGTTTGTGTACTTTTTCCGGGGACAAAACCGTGTTGACCTATATTAAACAAATTATTTTTAACCAAATGATTCATTATTTTCTTTTTTATTACCCTCTCATACACTTTCATAATATGTGATGTTAGACTAACAGGTCTGTAATTGCTTGCCTCTAATCTTGATCCACTTTTGAAAATAGGGGTTATATAAGCTAATTTATGTTTAACATATATCTCGCTCATATCTACACTTTGTCTTAGCAGTATTGCAAGCAGCTTCGTGATAGTGTGTGCAGTTTTTTTTTAACAAAATCGCTGGAACTCCATCTGATCCGGCTGCCGATCCATATTTAATTTCGCTTATAGCCTTGACAATATCTGCTTCATTAATATCCAAAGGAAAAATCTCTCCAAAGGAATAAGTAACTCCAAGGAATAAGTCTCTCCAAGGAATAAGTCTCTCCAAGGAATAAGTCTCTCCAAAAAGGAATCACGGCCTGAAAAATAAATAATCACTTCCAACGCTGGTCG
>NC_090737.1:70548355-70560855 GCF_036898095.1 Palaemon carinicauda
CTTACCATAGAATATTAAATGTATGTTATTTATTATTCTTTTTCTTATTTAGAAGGGATCTGTAACCTTTGATTAAAGATATAAACTTATAAAAAGATTAATAGAAATAAACTGTAGATTCTAACTCATACAGAGAAAAACAGAACGGGTGAAATTTCGCTCATAACAAAATGAAATGGAACATCAGCCGCCCAACGCTTGGTTGTTTTTATAGCTGCATAAATGACTGTCGACAAGGCAAAATGACTCCAAAAACAAACTGCATATTTAGTTTTTAATTTTATTCAAAAGCTGTAACACAAGGTATTTTACATAAGCATTTTTTGTGCGCATCTACCAAGCGATACATTCATTAAAAAGATATGGCGCCATCAAAGCGTTACATATTAATCAGGCTGAGTCCGAGGTTAAATGATAATGCTCACGAAAATGCATTGCAGAATATTCGTCGACTAGCTGCAGAAAAAATAGTCATGGTATTACTAATAATTCTTTGATCATAGAACCATCCTCAATGAGAGCGATTATTATTATTATTATTATTATTATTATTATTATTATTATTATTATTATTATTATTATTATTATTATTACTTCCTAAGCTACACCCCTAGCTAGAAAAGCGAGATGGTATAAGTCCAAAGGCTCCAACAGGGAAAATAGTCCAGTGAGGAAAGGATAAGGAAATATATAAACTTCGAGAGAAGTAATTAACAATTAAAATATTTTAAGAATATTCACATTAGAATAAATCTTTCATATATAAACAATAAAAAGAAAAAAAAAGAGAAATAAGATAAAACAGTGTGCCTGAGAGTACCTTCAAGCAAGGGAATTGTAGCCTAAGACAGTGGAAGACTATGGTACAGAGGCTATGGCACTACCCAAGACAAGAGAACAGTGGTTTGATTTTGGAGTTTCCTTCTCCTCGAAGAGCTGCTTACCATAGCTAAAGAATTTCTTCTACCCTTATCAAGAGGAGAGTAGCCAATGAACAATTGCATTGCAGTAGTTAACCCCTTGAACGAAGAAGAATTGTTGTCATATCAGTGTTGTCAGGTGTATGAGGACAGAGGAGAGTATGTAAAGAATAGGCCAGACTATTTGGTGTATGTGTAGGCAAAGGGAAAATGACCCGTAACCAGAGAGAAGGATCCAATGTACTACTGTCTGGCTAGTCAAAGGACCCAATAACTCTCTAGCGATATTATCTCAGCTGGTTCCCTGGCCAACCTAATACCTAATTGTAATTGTAAAAACTAGAAATTTGTGGCCAAATAATAATGATAGTTGTATTTTGAAAATCACTGCATATACAGTACACACACACACACACACACACACACACACACACACACACACACACACATATATATATATATATATATATATATATATATATATATATATATATATATATATATATATATATATATGGTCTAAGTTCTAAGTTATGGCAGAGTTGATTCTGGGTAACTTTGGTCCTTGTAAAAGTGTAATTTTATATTTCAAATGAAATTTGCCAGATGAAGATCAATACTTGCGCAATGGTTGACCGGCTTGAAGAAGTGCTATGAAAGGCATGTTCAAATTCCTCACCCATTACAGTCACCCAATATATTTGAATAATGTCATACATGCAGTCAATAGAAGCACAGTAAAAAATCTATCTGAGTTACTAAGCAACTTCTCTACGGAACGTGTTTACATAGTAGTTAAATAAAAAAACTTAAAAATATTTTTATCATAAATCAACCAAGTTCATCAGATATTGTGTAGGAATTTGTTTGAAGCTACAATTAATTTCTTTTAAATTTCACAAAGATAGACAATGCTCCAGTCCAATCCTTAATTTCTGAATTGTACGAAATGATATGACATAATTTGACGTTTTTACTAACATTTTGTCTTCTAATTGGTTTCCAGCTGTCTTTTAAGCACTTAAAAGGAATGAGAACCCTAGATGCACTGATTTTTCTATTTATTAGCATTAGATTGCTGCAGCTTGGGGGCTCTGAGTGGCATATTGCAGTAGCGTGTTTCACAAATTTAAATTACTTGGCTTTCCATATATGCATTTAACCGATACTATTTTGTTTTGCAAACCGTAGTTTTGGAGTTGGTCTTTTTTCCAACGCAGCGCAAATATTGGGCCAAATGAACGTAAATACGTTTTATTATAAAGCAAAATTCGTTTTATTTATGTTTGCTTACTCTTCGGCTCACGTTAGTACATTTTATTTACTTGTTACCCATTGCCAAACATGGAATTTTTGACAATGTTAAAATGCGTTCGTACTTTGATGGTGTTCACTCACCATTTTCATAGCTTCCTTTTTCTCTTGTGTTTGGGTTAAATATTTTGTTATATTTCTTTGATACATTTTCAACTACTTACGTACAAATACATACACAGTATATATATATATATATATATATATATATATATATATATATATATATATATATATATATGTGTGTGTGTGTGTGTGTGTGTGTGTGTGTACACGTACGTGAAAATGTATATATATATATATATATATATATATATATATATATATATATATATATATATATATATATACACGTATGTGTAAATGTATACACACACACACACACACACACACACACACATATATATATATATATATATATATATATATATATATATATATATATATATAAATTTACATATATATATATATATATATATATATATATATATATATGTATATATACATATACACACATATATACATTATATATATACATATATATATATATATATATATATATATATATATATATATATATATATATATATATTTATATATATATAATATACATATACATATATATATTATATATATACATATATATATTTATATATATATAATATACATATAATTATATATATATATTATATATATATATACATATATGAGTGCGTGTATTTACACATAAATATACATTTATATATACATATATATACACACACACACATATATATATATATATATATATATATATTTATATATTATATATATACATATATATATATATATTTATATATATTATATATATACATATATATATATATATATATATATATATATATATATACATAAATTCATGAATATATAAAGAAGTGTACAATATATATATATATATATATATATATATATATATATATATATATTTATATGTATATGTAAATATATATATATATATATATATATATATATATATATATATATATATATATATATATATATATATACAGTATATGAGTATATGTGTGTGTTTGTGTAATGCCGTCATTTGTGTTCTTTTGCGCGTTTGTTTATTTCAGGCAAACCCCTTTAAGAGAGCATAAAACACCATTGCTTTAGTTTTGACTAAATGACGATAGTAGAGATATCCATGAATTTGAAAATAATTGCACATTCGTAAATGAAAGAAACTGGCGTGAACTATGGATCCAATGAAAACAATATAAAATATTTAGGGCTTTGAATCATAAATACTCGAATCCTGTACCAAGAATTATTTATGGATATACTGTAAAGTGTTTTAATCGTAAGGCGATGCAATGGTCAAAACTTTAGAAGACGAACGAGATTAATGACGTTTTTCCCGAGTTTTGTTTTAAATATCACTCTCTCAGAGTTCTCTGTAGCCACACGTAACTTGCAGGGACACCATGTGAAGAATGACAAACGACTGGTATCATTTATCATTCTTCTTCCGTTAGTCATACAAGTAAAGTTAGAAAATAGAAAAACTAAAACACCGAAATAAAAGAATAAATCATGGAAGCTTGTCAAAACTAACTCGACAGAAGTTTGATATACTGACTGCTCCATGTATTCGCATATATACAGTAGGAACACTTATATATAATGTTATATGCAGATTATTATTATTATTATTATTATTATTATTATTATTATTAAAGCTGCAATCCTGGTTGGAACATCCGAATGCTACAAGACCAAGGGTTCCAAAAGGGAAAGTAGCAAGTAAAAATATAAGTAATAGATAAAAAGTATGAAATATTTCAGAATATATCAGTCATATATAAATTATCAAAAGAGACTTATGTTAACTTGCTCAGCAGAAAATTATTTACATAAAGTTTGAACTTCTGAAGTTCCAATGATTCAAATACCAGATTCCGCAATCTGGTGTCACCTGCAGTTTAACTTCTAGAATACTGTGTAGTATTGAGCCTTATGATGGAGAAGGCCTGACTATTAGAATCAACTACATACATAGTACTACGTAAAGGATGGAACCGTCTGCGAAAATCTGAGTGCAATGGATGATCTGAAATATGAAAAATCTTATGTGAACGACGGTGCTAGAGATTAATATCTAGATCAGGAATAAGAAATTTGATATACTGTATGTCTCTATCCAATAAATTAATATGAGTTAGCAAGCAGCTGAAGACCAGGCAGGAGAACATTACTCGAAACATGGTAAAATGAACGAATTAAAAACTTTACGAAGGATAGATTGAAAATCTTAATGTGACTACATTTTGTGTAATTGAAGAAGAAACACAGAATGTCTTCCTCAAAAGTAAATTTGTAATAATAAAATGATACCTATAATTCAAAACGAGTTGTACATAGCTAAAGAGACACTATCAATGCAAACTTTTGGATTTTGAGAAGCCACAGCCCTCAACGTACCTTCAAGCATACTATTGAGTTTTGTTAGGGTTCAACTTCATTCTCCATAATTTGCAGCCAGCACTAATTTTAGCTAGATCTTTATTAAGGGATTCAACAACCATAGGTCTACATTGATGCCAAGAGAGTAGCATCTGTTTTCTATGCCAACCCACATATCATGTCTATATGATATGGAGGTTAATGGTCCAAGAACACTACCCTGAGCAACACTAGACGTTACATTCCCATCGTCACTATGTAGGGCTGGTAGTACGGTACGGTACGGAATGTCTTCGTACCTGGTTTTAGAAAACCGTACCGTAATTTCGTACCGTACCCTCAATGTTTTTTTCCGTACTTGCAGTACGGGAAAAATGTACCGTACCGTAATTCCGTACTTTTATCGTACTATAAGATATCTCAATCTGAATTGTTAAAATCCTCTATGTATGAAAATTTTAAAGTTAACAATAGCGAATTAACAAGGGAATGTTATACGTGCATATGTCTCTATGCAAATTTTAATTATTGTAATAGTGATATAAAGAGCGATGATGATGATGATGATGATGATAGTAGTAATAATAACTGCAATGATATCAATGTCTATTATAAAATTAGTAATAGCTACTAGTAATGTGTAATTACAATAGACCTGCTACCGCTGCTACAACTCCTTTTACTATAGCTAATACTGTTGCTATTATTACTAGTAATAAGAATATATACACAAATTTGCTCTATAAGTAATTATCATAAATAATATGAGGATTCATGAAACCTATTTCTCAAGAAACTGTTTATTTGGGGCATGTAATATAGACCGGGTACCAGGACCATCCCTCGGGATCTTTTATGCTAACTTTTTTTTTAACTCATATTTCCTAACAATGCATGTCTTGGGCTATGTCAAGAACATAGCGACCACCCTCATTTCAGGGCCGTTCTCACACTATGCTCATCTCTGCCTCACATAAATCTACATTAAGCCTTATATGGGCGGTCAAAAATATTCAGTCTTTTATGAAATTTTGCTGGGACTATTGCGATATATCAAGAAACCTATGTAAAGAGCAAAAGTTACAATATTATAATATCTATTTTGAAAGTAATACAAAATAAACACAGATAAACCGGAAAAAACTAATATTGCAATATAAATACTTCCTCCTTACATACACTTTCATTTGAGCCTATTTTAACATTTCTGTCAGCCAAAGTTTATATTATACGGAAATAGATACCAAAACTTCTCTATCCGTTTCAAACTGATAAATCGAAATAATCACGTGATGGTTCTTTCTCCTAACAATTCCCAAGCTTATTATAAAAGATAAAGTGCCTTTAATTTTCTAATAGAAAATTTAAATGTATTTGTTCATATGTAGTTTGAAGTTAAAATTAATTATTTGTCTTATTTATTTGTTCATTTATTTATTTATGTGTTTAACACTGAAGTTGCCGACGAGAGTTTTTTCGAATTGGTCGCCGTACATTGTAAAGCATATAAACTAATGCTGAATGTATAAGAACAAGCATCAACAAAAAGATGATATATAATGATATTTTGCAAATTCTGCATATTTTGCAAATGTGAAAAGCTAAAGAAGGTCTCAGGTAATAGACATATAGTAGTGTGTAGAAGTTCCACTCAGATGTGTAAAACAAAAAAATGAAAAAAAAAATGAGGAAAAGGAAATTGATTTAAATGATGAAAATTTACCATGCAAGGGATGCCCTATTTCATGAGTGTTGAGCCAAGCAGTAGTAAGTAAGATGAATACCTCAGCAGCGTTATGCCATCACAGAAATTGAGAAAGCATCAGGCAAGAAAAGATGTAAGGAGAAATCATTTTCACATATGTACAATTTCATAAAGTTATTCACAAAGTTCAGGTTCTGGAACTTTGTAATCTTAGAAATTTGTATAAGGAGAATCTATACAACAATAACAATAATAAACAAACTTGTGAAATAAATATAGTCAGTCTCAGGTTATTTATGTATAATGATTACAATAGTTTGTAGATTTTTTAATGTGAAAATGGGTAAGTAGCTCTGCGCTAGCAGAAACAGAGGAGCCACACCGTCCCAGCGGGAATAGGGGAGCCACTCCGTTCCAGCAGGAACAGGGTAGCCATGCCGGGCCAGTGGGAATGGGGTACCATGCTAGTGGAAAAGAGGAGCCGGCAATTCCAGAGGGAATCGGGGAGCCGTGACGTACCAGCAGGCACAGAGAGCTGCACCTTGACACCGGGAATGTGTGTGTCGTGCTGTGGCAACACAATAGGGAAGCTATGCTGTGCCAGCGGGAACGGAGGAACCGCTTCGTGCCCGCTGGAATGGGGGAGCTGCGATGTGCCAGCGGGAACAAGTGAGCAGTACCATGCCAACAGGAACGGGAAGCCATTCCAACTAGAATGGGGAGCCGCACTGTAATAGCAGGGGAACCACACTGTGCTAGCGGGAACGGGTGAGCCATGCTGTACCAGCAGGAAGGGTGCACACGCTATGCCAGCGGGAATAGAGGAGTTACCCCGTGCCAGCAGGAACAGGGGTGCCCTGCTGAGCCAGTGGGAATGAGGGAGGCACGCAATGCCAGCGGCAACACGGAAGCCCTGTCGTACCAGCAGGAACAGAGGAGCCGCGCTTTGCCAGCAGGTATGGGGGAGCCTTGCATAGCCAGTGGGAACGGTCAAGCCCTACCATGCCAGCAGGAACAAGAAACCAGCCATGGCCGCAGGAACGAAGGAGCCCCGCACTCCTATCGGGAATAGTGGAGCCGCGCCATATCAGTGGGAAATGGGGAGCCCTTCCATACCATCGTTCCAGCGGGAACAGGGGAGCCCCGCCTTTCCAGCGGGAACGGGAAGCCATGCCGTGCCAGAGGGAACGGGGAATTCCCACTGTGCCAGCGGGAACTGCGGAGACCCGCCATACCAGCAGGAACCAGGGAGCCTCACCATACCAGTGGAAACCGGGGGGCCCGCCATACCAGTGGGAATGTTAGAGCCCCACTATGTCAGAGGGAAAAGTAAGCCTCACCCTGCCAGTGGAAACAGGGGAGCCCCACCTTACCAGCAGGAACAGGGTAGCCCAATCATGCCAACAGAAGAGTGGAGAACAAGCCCTGCCAGCAGGAACGGGAAGCCACGCCGTGCCAGAAGGAACAGGGAATTCACACTGTCCCAGCGGAAACTGCGGAGACCCGCCATACCAGCAGGAACCGGGGAGCCTCACCATTCCAGCGGAAACCGGGGGGCCCGCCATACCAGCGGGAATGTTAGAGCCCCACTATGTCAGAGGGAACAGTAAGCCTCACCGTGCCAGTGGAAACAGGGGAGCCCCAACTTGCCAGCAGGAACAGGGTAGCCCTATCATGCCAACGGAAGATTGGAGAACAAGCCCTGTCAGCAGGAACGGGAAGCCACGACGTGCCAGAAGGAACAGGGAATTCACACTGTGCCAGCGGGAACTGCATAGACCCGCCATGCCCACAGGAACATGGGAGCCTCGCCATGCCAGCGGGAATGGGGAAGCCCGCCATTCCAGCAGGAACATTGGTGCCCCACTATGTCAGAGGGAACAGTGAGCCTCACCGTTCCAGCGGGAACAGGTGAGCCCAGCCGTGCCAACGATAACGGGGGAGCTCCGCCGTGCCAATGGGAACGGGAGAGCCCCGCCAGGCCAGCTAGAACGGGTGAGCCCTGCCATGCCAGTAGGAATATGGGAGCCCCGCCATTCCAGCGGGATCAGGAGAACCGCGCCGTACCAGTGGGAACGGAGGAGCCTCTCCTTTCCAGCAAGAAGGGAGGAGAGTTGCCGCTGGGCCAGCTGGAGCAGGGGAGGAACCCTGCCGTCACCGCGGGAGCGGGTGGGGGCCACTCTTCAGTGGGATTAGGGGAACCCCCGATGACCCATCGGGAGGGAGAGCCCCATTGTCCCAGCGGGAAGGGGAGAGCCCCACCGCACTAGCTGGATGCTGGATGCCCCGCCATGCCCAATATAGATTTCCTGTATCTAGCTTATTTTTAGTTAGTACACATGACGGCCTTTTGGAAATCCCTAACAGGCTCCAGGATCCGAAATAGGCTTCAAAACTCTCCCAACTCCTGGTTCGACTCGAATTTGTCTTTCATTACAGTAGAAAAGTTTCCTGTCAGAGCTTCAAAAGTTCCTTAGTCTCTCTGTGAGGAGAAATATGTAATACTGGTGCATTCCCAAATCGGCTTCAAATTGTCATTCGTCTTCGAGCAAAAATGTTAAAAAAGGTAAAAAGATAGTTTTGATCATTTTATTGATGAACCCAAATTTGTAGGCTTTTATCACCAACTTGCCTCTGAGACCATTTAAAATTTGATAAGATTTGGGTGATGCAGAAAATGCTTTTGTGAATGTTAAGAGAATTGTCAAATGTGCGACTTAGAAAGAAAACCAAAATACCTCGTCAAAAAGAGATCACCAACAAGAGGAATCAGAAAGGCAATCTGGAAAAGCAAAACCGGAATCTTGAAGAGCAATAATTGAATTATTTGTAAGGATTCGGACAAGAAATACAGGAAGAAAAGAGAGAGAGGAAGGAGAATGGGAGAGAAAAAAATCCAAAAAGGAGAACTTAATATATTTCCTTGACTAGTTTAAGATAGGGCGGATTTGAAATGAGAAACTAAAGTCCATAATATTGAAGATCCAAAAATGATATTGTGAAGAAGGCAGAAACTACACAGAAGTAGAGAACATTGACGGATCAGAAAAAGATCTAAATTCTTTTTTTTTTTTCACTAAAAGGAAGGACTTCTAAGGACCCCCCTCTCCAATTGAACGTCGTCTTGTTAGGACGCTCTTTAAATAAAAAAAAATATCCTGGACCGACAATGGAACGCGTTTGGGATTGGAAATTTCTGCTTTACAGTGTCCCCGACTTGAGATTCGGGTTCTAGCTTCGGTCGTCGTTTAGTGTCGTCCTCATCACCATCTATCTGTCTTCAGTGTTCGTGTCATCCAAAATGAGTAACAGCTTTTAAAAGCTGTAACCAACTCTCTGTTCCCCTTACGGACGGCCAACCCAAGTTCCCATGGTCCTTCTTGTATATAGGCGATTCAATCTAAATCCTCAGAAGAAGAAGAAGTAATCTGAGATACAAGAGACCTCTTACATTAGTTATAAAAGGGACATTTTGAAAACAAAGGGATATCTGGTTCAATTTGGTTCCATGATCATGAAACGCCTTCAAAATGTTCATCAAAGGAAAATCGACCAAGGGGAAGAGGAACTGGACAACGAATACTCTGAGAAAACAGTTTGCTGCCCTCACCAAGATCGCTAAAAGATTTATACGCAATTGGGACGTCAAAACGAAAGTTAGCTTACCAGCAGATGAAGAAAAGAAGGAAAAATCAGGCAAAATTGAACTATCGAAACAAACAAACGAAAAGATACATAAGATTGAGGGCGTAAACGGAAATGAGACACGATGAGGATAGGAGAAGGGTGGGAGAAAATTAATTAACAAAGATTCCCTTGCAATATTAAGGGTCCAATTAAAGGCAGGCCCAAAATTAAACAACGTTCAAATCCCAGTTGATAACTGAACAGGGTACCTACACACAGACACATTATGTGTATATATATATATATATATATATATATATATATATATATATATATATATATATATATATATATATATATATATATATATATATAGATAGATAGATAGATAGATAGATAGATAGATGGATATATATATATATATATATATATATATATATATATATATATATATATATATATATATATATATATCATCATCTTCTCCTACGCCCATTCATCATCTCCTACTTCGTGCTTCATAGTCTTCAGCCATGCAGGCCTGGGTCTTCCAACTCTTCAAGTGACTTGTGTAAACCAGTTGAACGTTTGGTGAACTAATCTCTCTTGGGGAATGAAAAGAGCATGCCTAAACCATCTCCATCTACCCCTCATCATTATCTCATCCACATATGGTACTCGAGAAATCTCTCTTATAGTTTACTTTCTAATCTTGTCCTACCATTTAATTCCCAATATCCTTCTGGGGGCTTTGTTCTCAAATCTACTATATCTATTGGAGATTGTTTCATTGTCATACCATGACTCATGTCGATAGAGTAATACTGATCTCCCTAAACTGCCATATAGTTTAATTTTTTTATGTAATATCAGGTGATTTGTTTTCCAAATTTAACTTAACCTAGCCATTGTCTGATTTGCTTTTTTCAATCTTTCACTAAACTCTAATTGTAAAGACCCTGTATTGGAGATCATAGTTCCTAAATACTCAAATGACTCTACCTCATTAATCCTTTCTCCATCAAATGATATTACATCCACCATTGCATACTACGTTCTCATCATCTCTGTCTTTCTTCTATTCATCTTCAGCCTAACCTCGTGTGATATTTCATGCATTCTGGTGTTCACTGGAAATTCATTTAATAAGACTCCATTGACATTAACTTTGCACACGCTATGCTAATGAACAGACTTAATCAAATTTACACATTCAAGAGGAATTCCATAATAATGCAGGACTCTCCACAAAATTGGCCAGTGCACACTATCAAAGGCTTTTTGGTAGTCCAAAAATGCCACCAAAAGTGGATGTCCATATTCTACGCATTGCTGTGTAACATGTTTCAAAATTAAAATTGGGCCAGTTCAACTTCTACCTTTTCTAAATCCTGCTTGTTCATCTGTCAGCATTTTCATCAATCTTTCTCTCCAATCTCTTTAGAATAAACATACTATATATTTATATAACAACTGATGTAAGTTGTATGCCTCTGTAATTATTGCTATCAGTCAGGTCTCCTTTTTTTTTTTTTTTTTTTTTTTTTTTTTTTGCTATTTCCATGAACACTCCTAACTCCAATTCACCAAGTTTTGACTCTTCGTGCCACATTCTGCAAAATAATCTTGTAGGTAGTCTGGAAGTCACTTTATTTTCGGCCAGTATCATCTCGGTAGTTATTCCATCGTATCCCTGGGCTTTCCATCTATTTAGTTTTTTGAGGATAGCTTCAACTTCAAACACTGAATTCATTCATGAGCACATCAAGGTCTTCTTTATCTTCTATTTATAACCTCACTAAAGTGTTCCATCCAACGTTGTCTTTCTTCATATTTTGTTGCTATAACAGA
The DNA here is from genome assembly GCF_036898095.1 of Palaemon carinicauda. Taxonomy (NCBI): domain Eukaryota; kingdom Metazoa; phylum Arthropoda; class Malacostraca; order Decapoda; family Palaemonidae; genus Palaemon; species Palaemon carinicauda. Next base: position 70,560,221 of record NC_090737.1, read on the forward strand.
ACCATCTCTCCTTTTTATGGGTATATGCTTACTTTTCTTTGCCCCAGTTGAGATTTCATTAATAATACTATGAGCAAGTCTTACACCATGTCCACTTCCTGAATTCATAGCTTTGTCAGCCGCATCTGCTTTACTGTTTAGATATTCTCTCCAGTCATTCCTGGCTTTTCTTTTGACCACATACCAATCCTGGATTACTTTACATTACAAGGGAGAGCTCCCTTGTAATTTTCATTACTTCCCCGAAAACTTTCAACAATCAATTTCTGTTTTTTTCTCCTTTTTTATAGTATCCCAAGTATTATTTGATATCCATAGCTTTCTTCTTGTAATTGTGTGCCCCAAGACTTCACTACCAACAGAGTGATGTATGTTCTTAATATCACACCATTCTTCATTAATTGTCTGTTATTTGTTTCTTAAAGTTTCTAAGACTGCTAATTGATTCCTGCATTCAATTGAAAATGTTTCTCTGTGTTCTTCTTATAAAATTTTAGTTGTATCAAACCTAGGTATTTCATCCATCTTTCTATTGGGTGCTTTCAGTTTTAATTTCAGTGTGGCAATGGGGAGCTGGTGATCACTACCAATATCTGCACCTCTATAGCTTCTTACATTTCTCAGAGTTCTCCTAT